>NC_083766.1:60146904-60446904 GCF_963514075.1 Conger conger
TGGCGAGAATTCCCATTGCACATGGGCGGCGTTCAGTACCTGCGTGTGTTTGCTTTTCGTCAGGGCCCTAAGAGAGAAACGTATGAATAGCAATCAATGAAATCGTACAACAACGCAATTCAGGCTAATGTTCGGTGCTCAATACCGAGGTTGCATTACATTTCACATTTAGCAGATGCTATGAGGCCTAGGCTAGCCATTGTTACTCACGTGACATCGCACCAACGCTGGCCCTTTGTAGCTGTGCTCTCAATATTGTTAGGTAGGCTATTTAATGGTTTTAAGCTATTTAAAACTGATCTGATTATATATTTCTGAAAACCTAAAGTTTAGGAAACTGTTAGAACTTAGATAACTTAGCTAGTAATGATCATAGAGGTATCAGTGTAAAATGATGTATAGTCTAACGGCAGATTCAGCATTTATACAGCATTTAAATAAATACATGTAGTTTTGATAAAGGAAATAACCTCATTCAACGAATCAAACCGTGGGTACACCGTATCTTCCTCTTCCGATGTCGCTCTTGAATTTATTCCGGAATGACAGCGCCTTCAATGGACATAATTATTTCAGTCACCTAACGTGGGGGAAAAACCCAGCAAACGTTGAAGCACAGCAAGCAAGACCATCGCGCAATGTTACAATTACCTTTGTAAACATATAACCTTTAAAGCCTATATTCAGCCTAGTGTGAATGCACCATATTTTATGAATTCACATTTTCGAGTAGGCAACCACTATAACATTTGAATAGTGTATTTGGTATACCAGTCGTGTGCGTTCCACATACATATCGAAGGTAAACGCGTGGAAACGCTCACACTCAGCCCTGGCGTCTGAATGAATTGCAAAATAATGGAGCTATAACAACGCAGAGCATTATTATCGCAGCAAAAAGTACACATAAAACCCCATACTCACCAGTTCTCCTCAGCTTTGGTGAGTGTGCAAACCCGTTAATCGAATGTGCTTCTCCCCTCATACGGCAGAATTTATCTCCTGGTGTGCGTATGTAATGCGTCTACTTGGGAATTCTTCTGGGATGTCAATTCAAACGCGGAAGTCTACATCATGCAGACTCACCAATACAATTTGTATTTTAATGTACTATGTATTCATGCAATCTGGTCTAGAATTATTTGGCACCCTTTATGAAAATGAAGAATGAAAGCTGCATTTAATAAACAACATAGGTAATATTCGATCAATAGTATATTCAAACATATGGGGAAACTATAAACCTTTATTTCAATATACTTACTCTCATGTTTCAATGTTTTTTTATTCAGTAATCTCTTCTTTTTTTCTGAAACCCGTAGGTTTCAAAATTATTGCCACGCGTAAGAATTATGTTGAATTGGCAATAACATTGTAATTTATTTAGTTAATCTATGCCTATGCAAGCTGTAACATGGCCATCCTATGTATGACTGTTTTGTTTTTTTGCAAACTGTTTTTATTATTACGGCAATAGAAGTTTACTTAATTTTGTTAAACTCAGTCAAAAAGGAACTCAGTTGTGTCATTACTCCACGTCCTGTATGAAAATTAGGTAACAATAATGCTAAATCCCTTTGTAATCCATCAGCATGGGGAAAAAAGACTGTTGAATGTTCTGTTTGATCATTTTTGTTGACAAAAAAACATTTGATTACAAATCCATCAGCATGGGAAAAGCCACAGAACTGTCAAATACAAATTGAAAGTACAAAATTACATGAAATTACATTACAGTCCTGACATTTGGCAGACACTCTTATCCAGACCAAGTCCAAAGAAGTGCATACCCATAACCAAGGACAAGTACGCTGAAAGATCTTAGACAGAAGTAAAATTTAATGTGCTAAGACTACAACAAAGATAAGGACTTGGGCCTGTTTGATTAATCTGACAATGGAATATATCGAAAACCGTTTTCATACAGCTCAAGACGATAGAACGAGTCACACTTACGTCCTAAATATAAACAGCTTACATAACAAAACGAAAGTAGCAAAAATATCACCCTAGCCGACACAAGTTATTACAAGTAGTGACACACTATTGAGAATGTCCAATCAATCAGAGATTACAGAGAGGTAGGGGGGCGACAGGGAGAGGTGCGGCTTGAGGTGATGCATCCTCAGACTGCACTCGAAGGTGGTCAGAGTCTCTACTGTTCTGACCTCCATGAGGAGGTCGTTCCACCGCCCTGGAGCCAGAACAGACCGCAGTCGTAACCCGGAGGTGAAAGTGGAGAGAGGAGGAGGCGGTAAACAAATTATATTATGGCCAACCAAAATAAAATTAATAAATATTATGGGTCTTTCAAGGGATAAAATGCTATATATAGTATACTATACACTTATGGAAGTGATGTGCTGAAATTGGCTCAATTTTCCCCTCTGCTTTTCATCTTTTGCCTGCCCCTCCCCCTCCCCCTCCCCCCACCGTTTCACACACCATGTTTATTATTCAAAACCAGGCCTTATTATTAATCAGCATACTGAATAATAAGACAAATATTTTTAGAATGTATTTACATGTTCATCAATAAAAAAAATGGGATGAAGGAGGGGATCAAAACGGGATGCTGGGGAGTCACAGCTGTTTTCACTTTCCACCTCAGAAGTGTCATCTTCTCCAAGGCCTCCAAATGCAGAGTCTCTCATATTTTTGATTTCTTTTCTGAAAGCCCATGCACAGTTAGAAGTGTAATGTCATTGGCAAAACTGCTCCTCATGCATCATTATAATAGCTTGCCATTGGCTGGCTATATACGGAGCCGAAGCTATGGTGTTGAGGCGTTGCTTGCACAAGGCAGGCCCCATACTAGGCTATACTACATAGTCACAGAGAAAAGTTCTACATAGTGAGCGAGTCACAGAAAAACAGTTTTGTCATTACCAAGATCCAACAACACAGCATGGATGATACAAAATGAACAAACAATACTGATCATGCTTTTGGGAGGCCTGAGAGAATTATGCCTCAAGGAAACATCACGATCAACCAGTCATTGGCAAGTACACTGAAGGGAAATGACTCAAATGATAGAAACAGTCATACAAAATATTGTGAGAATTTTGGTATTTCATACATCTTGCTAAATTTTTCTGACAATTTGGAAAATATATATTTTTTAATGTTGAATATGTTTAGCTATATATTGTTAAATGTTTCAGACATTTGCTAAATGTTTTATACATGTAGGTATATATATCACTTAATTTCATACATTTAGGTAAATATTGTAATTTTACAAATTTGTTAAATATTTGGCTCAAAGTTTCATTTACCTAAATGCCAAGCTAAATTAGATATATTTTGATAAATATTTAGGTAAATCTTTCATGCATTTACTAAATATTTTGTATATTTAGCAACTTGATTTAATCATTGAGTAAAATATGTCCCAAATATTTCAACCATTTAGTTACACATTGAGCCAATTATTGTATACATTTTGTTGAATGTAATATAAACCTTTAGCTTAAATATAAAAGAAATACAAAAATAAAAAATATTTATTTTCACATATACATATTCATGTGTATATTGAAGCCAAATAATAATTAGATGGACGTTATTAATTTAAAAATATACATTTATTGCAACCTTTGGATCTACTTCTGCCCTGCCCACACTGCAACCTTGACTTTCTGGAGCACAGCCGATGCTCTATTCTTGATCTCTTTGGTGGCCAGGGAATACACGATGGGGTTCAGACAGGGTGGTATGCACGTAGCTAAAGACATGATGATCACACTGACCTCCGTATCGATGATGAAGAAGAAAAGGTCATTGATCATCACCGTCAAGATCGGCGCGTAGAAAATCGCCACTAGAATGATATGTTCTGTGCAAGTTAGAAGCGCTTTGTGCCTGCTCTCCACATTTTTCATTCTAAAAACGGCTGTCAAAATACAGCAGTATGACATGCTTGTTAAACTAAGAGGCCCAAATACGAAAACTAGTCCCAGAGAAGAGGCAGTGGCCCTCTGTAAACTGTTATCATTGCAAGATAGTTTGAAAACGACGTAGTCACAAAAGTAACTCTCCACAATTACAGACTTACAGAAAGACAGCCTGGTCTGGATTATGGTCGAGAACAGGAGAGCACTAATACACAATGACCAAATCGTGACTAAAATAGCGATCATAACGGTGTTTGTGTTGATAGAGGTTTGTCTCAATGGGAAACATATCGCTATTAACCTGTCATAGGCAAGTACACTGAGGGAAAACGACTCTAATGCGAAAAAGCAGGTAAAAAAGAACATTTGTGTCAAGCATGCGTTGTAGGAAATAAAATTATCTTTCACAAGAAACACTTTGATCATACTAGGAATAAGGGTTGTACTGAACAGCAAGTCGACCATTGCCAGATTTGCCACCGCAATATACTTTGGAGTGTGTAAGCGATGATCTATCCATATGATTGAAAGGATAAAGGAGTTGGACAAGACCGTTACAACATAAACCACTACCAGGAAAATTAAATATAAATCGGTAAAATATAAATACTTAAATCCGCCAATGTAAAATCCTGCTGGTATAATGATGGAGTCGTTTGTGGTCGACATGTCGAGATTTCCCATTTCACTGCGTTCAGGAGCTTCACGTGACAGCTTTTCCTCTGGGCCCTGAGAGAGAAACAGACGGATGTCTACCAATAGAAATTGAAAGAAAAAACCAACTGATAGTTCAGTCTTATGTTGTGTACCCATTACATAAGTGAGATTGCATTTTGACATTTGAAGACGCACTTATCCATATGTACACAGATCTCGTTCTTTCACACAACTTGTGTAGTTAAGTGTGGTTTTTCACACACTTAAATAAATGAATGAATCGGTAGTGTCTTTTTTGTTTAGTTTTTTTGCTCTTTGTGCGAGCGCATTAAAACAAAACACATACCATTTTATTTCGACAAAAACTAGAAACCATTCATCCAATCTCCCAAATAACAGTAATAGGTTAAATGGCATTCGTAAATCCATACAGATTCATGCAGTTATTTTTAGTTGCTACAATTGTGCCGCACATCTGATAAAAATGTCACAAACATACTTCACAATTGTAACATCGGACAATGTTTAACGTTTTGTTTGAATTGTACACAAACCGTGTGATCATCTCAAACCTAACATGTTTTATTCAAGCAGACAAGTGTATGCTTTTTCTTGTAAAATTTCACCGCTTTCGATCGTGTTACCTTGGAGTAACTGAGTAAGAAGTTAAGCATTTTACAATTGTGCCGGGTTTACTAGAACAAAACTTCCTGCGTTCGTCTGTCGAATAGCCTGTTCAAATGAATATTTCCCCCCAAGATTACTCATGTAACACAGCGGCAAGATAAGTGTTAGAACGGGCAAGCTAAACTAATCAACGCATTCCGTGAAACGTGTGCTGGAAATATTTCTCTTTTAATTGAAAGTGTAATGATGCAATTTTCTGAACGCATGTTGATTTCCTTTTAGGTAATATCGGAATTTATAGACCTACGAAAGATAATAACACGCAAAACATATACTTATGGGCCTTTCGGCTCCAGCGGCGCGTCATTAAACTTTTATCTGTATCAGTTAGATACGTACAATCTAACTGAACATGTCCTTTGATCTTGGTGTTGGAACCGAACATTACGTGCGACCTGGTTATTGTTAGTGATTTATGGTACAGCTAATGGAATTACACATTTTAACCAGAAGTTTATAAGATGGTCACTAGTATACTACCCTTTCCGATAATCATCGAACTATCAGTGCAAAATATTTTACACACTTTCAATTTACAGCGAACATCTATACAGTATTAAAACTGATAATTGTATTATTATTATTATTATTATTATTATTATTATTTAGGACTATTTTATGTTTTAAGGTGAACAGGAAGTAAACCGATCGCGACTGAAAAGAGGAACACCGGACCATGGACCATGGTTACGATCGCTTTTGTAAACATTTTACTTCGTTTTGTTCCACCGCTATTCCATTTCAATGTTGTATGTGGTATATGCTAGCTGATGTTCCACATATGCCTTGGCCTACATGTCGAAGGTAAGCTCACGCTCAGTTCACGCTCAGCCCCATATCTGAAATAATTTCGAAAAAGCGGTACGATTAAAGGCGCACAGTAAAATTTGCGCGGCAGGAAACGATACTCGCCATTTCTCCTCAGCATAGGTTGCAGCCGAAAACCGTTGGTCTCACTGTGTCTCCTCCCCCTCATGCTGCAGAATATATAGCCTATCCGTGTGTGTGGAATGCGCGAACAAGGGAATTATTCTTGGATCTCAATTAGAATCCGCCCCCCCCCCCCCCCCCCCCCTTCCTTTCGAAGTCAGGTGAAGTCAGGTCAATTGGGCCATCAGTTAAAATGGGTCAGATAAGGTTTGGGCATCCTAGCGCTTGAATATTTAATAGCCAATCACTGCAAAAAAGTCACGAACTATTGCGACAATAGTATTTGACATGTATAAACTGATTGTATTGGCCTTGCGTTGCTAAAGGTGGCGGGGCAATGTTTGATACGGAGACTGGTGAAGAAAACGGCATGATGAGTGCCCTGGCATTCTAAGTTTTAGCTTTCAATGATAAGGTTGATAATAAGAAACGAATGAACATCTAGAAGTAACATTTTATGATCAGTGTCATGGTGGTCTCTTTCAGAAAAAATAGTCTAAAAATGTGGCTAATTAAGCTCAATTGTTTTATTAAATGCATTATTAGTTACCGGCCCATTTTAGCTTCATGTGTTAGATAAAATGGTTCACTATGGTGATGTGTTGTACATCCATGCCTCTGCCCAGTGCTTACACTGGCTGGATACTGTGTGCCACAGTGCTCTGAGGTTTGTCTCAGGCTGCAAAACTCTACTGCTCCCTGGACAGGACTCACCTGGTTAAATAAAGTTTACATTAAAAAAAGAATGAGCCAGTAATTTGAGTTAAATAAATATTTTGATGGTTCCACTCATTGAAACCTATTCAAAGATTATTGAAAAGAGTCAAGCCTAGATATGACATAGTTGTAGTGTATTGACATAGCACACACAATGTACACACACAAACTCACACCCAGCATGCACATAGACACATACACACAGTCACATGCATACACCCACATACATGCATATACACACACAAACACACACATGCATAAATAGGCTACATGCACACACATGTGATTGCAGGCACATATGCACAGATGGACACACACATTCACTCTCCTCACACACACAATGTGTTTAGTTAGTGTGTGACTGTACAAATAGTGCTGGAGCTTACATTTACCTGGTATGATTAAGGTTCATAGAGTGCATATTGCATTATCGATAATAGATTAGGCCAACTAGACTGTTCCTGGTGCTCACTTACGTACTGCAACCACCCCTTTGACACTTGATTTGATCTTTGAACGTGATATTAGATTCGATTATTTTTCCTGTCATTTAGGATTGGGCTATTGCAATACAACAGCCTAAAACCTGCTTGATTAACTACTGTACACAGTTAGGCTACAGACAGCTATGCCACATGTGCAGAATCGATTCTAAACTTATGCAAACCGTATGAAAATTTTCATATAGCCTACATATAGGCACATACTGTGCCGATGACAACATCACAATACAACTTCATTTTTCACTCGTATTTAGGTTGCATAACATTCAATGACATATGAAAGACAACAGAGTTTTGCGCCAAATGTTTATTTATGTGGACACACAACACAATAGGCAAAATTTGCATGCTAATTAGGAATCTGATGCAAGGATGGATTCAAGCATCGCCTGCAGAATAGGAATCAACGCAAAACTGTTTTTTCTAGCTCAATGTTTATGTAACCAAGATAGGTGGTCATTCTGATAACGTTAGCAACATTCGCTACTGGTATTAGCGACTGGTATACGTATGATTCAGAGTTGTCGTCTGTACAATAGGAATCAACTAGCCTACTAAAATATCAGAATGTCAATATTCACATTTAAAATTACATCTCTTCTCATTTATTTATTGAATTTGGTCATGATTTATCTTTGATGAATAGTGAGCCATTTCGGAAGCAGCCACAAACTGGAGGTGGAGTGTGGCTAAGGCATTAGCAAACGACGGTGTTGTTCGATATTTTTGCCCCAGCATAGCATATTAGCTACCTGAGGCCAATCGGGTTGGGTGTAGACTGTCCCTTATAAAAAGTACGGATTGTTCCCAAAACAGATTAAAATCATCAGTGAAACATGAAATCAGCGACTTAGATTGCTCCACGCGGCTGATTGGCCCAGAGATACAAATGCCTTTACCACTTTTCTTTAAAAATTCAACAATACTAAAAAACCCACGTGTCAGTTGCCGAGGAATGTCATTTGTACGAACATGAATAATTACTTTTTTAACAGAACATTATACTGGGTAAGCAGACCTGGAGGTTTGGACATGAAATCGGAGACGTTAGCGCCCGTATAAATGGTTGCATTCCCCCCGCCAGTCACCCTCCTCCTTCCTTTCCCTCTCCTTGTGGTCTCCTCGGGTAGCAACAGGTCGAGACCATTGTAAAATGTACAATAATCACAATAATAACATCTTGCATACAAATATATTCATTGAGATCCATTTCTTAACGTCTTTTTCAAATACCCAACCTCCATCAACAAGTCAAACACATTCCACAATTTCACATGCTATTTATTATTCAAAAGCAGGCCTGCTCCTTATTCATAAGCATACTGAATAAAAATAAAATATTTTGAGAATGAATTTAGATGATTACTGATATTAAATGGAGTCACATCAATGTAAATTCTCTCTATTGTGGGGCCAAAGGTGTTTTCACTGTCTTCATCAAAAATATTCGCCGAGAGATTCCTTGGAAGTCCCCCAATGGAAGTCCGCTATTTCGATGGAAGCATCGCAAATTTGTTGTAAAACGTCAACCTTTTTGGCCTTAATATCTCAAGAAAAGTTTGTGTTGAAGCGTAACAGTCTCTGTGTCCGTACGCAGGCAAAATAATGCTGTGTTGTTTTATAAAAACCTAACAAATTATAGACGGTTGGAAACGTAATGTCATTAGCTAACATGCTTCGCAGTCGTTAGTTCAATACCATACCACTAGCCGGCTCAGCTGAAGTTATACTGTATTTTTTGCTCACAAATGGAGATCACGCCTTTACTGTGCAAACTGATTGCCGATACTGGTCAGATAAGCTCGTACATGGGGTCTTCTTGTTCCAGAGAGGCTATACAAAACGTAGGTAATAGCATTCATATGTACAAGTACTTTTGTAGAAATAGGCAGCAGCGAAACGGACAACAATGATAAATCCTCCACAGAAATTCTAAGTAAACAATGGACATTCTATCGACGTACACACACCTGGCCCAACACCGCTTTCTCCCAATTTAATAGCCAAATGTACCTTTCTATTCTAGTAGCCTGAGATGCACCGCCGACACCCCGTCCCTCGGTGACCCAGATGGATCAGGTGATCTTGAGAACCCCCGGGGTGCTGTTGCGATCTCACTAACCCCCTTGGAGCCGCCAGCGAAACTCAGTTTGGTACGAATGTGGCATCCCATAGAAATGGGGGGTTATGTCCAACATCAACTACATGATACTGGGCATAACATAGACATGGCAATTGTGGCCAAACACCGAGGCTTAAATTAAATGGACGTTACTCATTTGAAAAAAGTTCGCTGCAACCGTTTGATCTACCCCTGCCCTGCCCACGCTGCTACCTTCACTTTCTGGAGCAGAGACAGTATTCTGTTCTTGATTTCTTTGGTTGCCAGGGAGTATACAATGGGGTTCACACATGGTGGTATGGATGACGCTAAGGACAAGGTCAACGTAATGGCATCCCTGTCCTTCCTGAATAAAATAAGGTCAACGAGGATCACTGTCAAAAACGGCCCGTAAAAAATCGCCACGAGAACGAGGTGTTCTGTACAAGTTACGAGTGCCTTGTGCCTGCTCTCCACACTTTTCATTCTAAACACGGCTGTCAAAATACAGCCGTATGACATGCCGGTTAAAGTAAGGTTCCCAAACACGACGATAAAAAACAAAGGTACAGTGGACCACTCCAAACTGTTATTGCAAGCTAGTCTGAAAACGATGCCATAGTCACAAAAGTAGCTCTCCACAATGAGCGAATTGCAGAAAGACAACCTAGTCACGACTGTGACAGAGAACAGAACTAAACTTACGCACAATGACCAAACAATTACTAAAATAGAGAACATGGCGGCGATTGTGTTGATAGAGCTTTGTCTCAATGGGAAACATATCGCAATTAACCTGTCATAGGCAAGTACAGTGAGCGAACACGACTCTAATAGGAAAAAACAGCAATAAAAAAACATCTGCGTCATGCATTCGTTGTAGGAAATGAAATTATCTTTCGCGAGGAACACCCTGGTCATACTGGGAATAAAGGCTGTACTGAAGATCAAGTCGACGATCGCCAGATTAGCCACAGCAAGGTACTTTGGAGTGTGTAACCGATGATCTGTCACTATAGTGAAAAGGAGAATGAAGTTGGATAAACCCGTCACAGTATAAACGAGAACAAGGAAAATTAAATATAAATCGGTCAACTTCAAAGAGGTAAACCCGACAATGTAAAATCCCGCTGGTCTAATGATGGAGTCATTTGTTATCGAAGTGGTGAGAATTCCCATCGCACGCGTGTGGCGTTCAGGACCTGCGCGTGAATGCTTTCCTCTGATACCTGAAAGAGGAAAAACATGAATGTCTGCCAATGAACAATACAACAATTTAACAGTGTTATGTTACGTACCTATTACCCAACTTTTATCACATTTCGACATTTAGCAGACGATCTTTCTTAGGGGAGACCTGGGCACAACCTAACACTGGGAGTGTTGAAACAAGTAATGCTTTTTATTTTCAGAATGATGATTGAAAGTGACTGCCACAGACTCCAAATATACGTCATTTAAATCACTATCTTGTGGGTTATAAGACTGTGTAGA
This sequence comes from Conger conger, assembly GCF_963514075.1. Taxonomy (NCBI): domain Eukaryota; kingdom Metazoa; phylum Chordata; class Actinopteri; order Anguilliformes; family Congridae; genus Conger; species Conger conger. The sequence goes on from NC_083766.1 coordinate 60,157,893, forward strand.
TTCGACACCTGTCTCGAGCAAGTTGAAACTGTGAGCCTTGCTGGAGTACAACTAGCGCAGCCGGGGCACGTTGGAACGCTGTCTTCCAACATGCCCCTGCCTATTATAAACGCATCAGCCACAGTAACTGTGAATGTGACGTTGTATATTTAATGTCTACCGTGCATTTATTCTGTCACTGTTGCCGCGGTCGTGCATTTCTGAGACATGTTGCTACCAGGAAACTCATCCCAGGATAGTTCAACTCAAGCAATTCGAGATTAGCATTATGGTAGCTTTCAATCGAACCCGTCGCTTTTGATTTATTAGCCCAGACGATGTAACAACAACATTGTTAAATCATCTTAACTAAATCAACTCATTCAGAGAAATATGCGTGCTATATATTTTATTTACATTTTTTTATTGGAATTGAAGACTTTGTTTGAGCAGTGCACCGCGTTGATTTCCTTTTGGGTAATATTGAAATTCATACATAATCAAGACGGAATTTCTACGCATAATGTGTATTAACAAAAACGTTGGGCTCCAGCACCACGCCTTTAGACATCTATTATTCTTCCTGCGTCCATTCTAAACATATTCAATGATCTTGGTGTTTGGAGGCAACGGTGTAATCAGCTTATTGTTAGCGATTTGGGGTACACGTAATATAATAATATACCAACAAGCGCAGACTTTACTTACTCAGCACGTCACGCATCTTTCTTTCGTGATGAAATGTGCGCACTGATTGGCTGACTGATTTATTCATCCGTCAGGAAATTATTTTTGCATTATGCAGTCGGCAGAAGAGAACACCACATATAACACTACATCATCATGATTAGTATTAGTGGAATTAGAAACTCGCGCTCTTGCTGTCTACACAGCTATACAGGAGGGAGTCAAACGCATACTTCACCACTTTTGCTCGATTTGGCTCTCATCTAAATCGCTATTATTTCATTGTAACGGAATAGTTTATTCGGCTACCGTTATTGCCGAAACCAGACGTCCAAGGGTCGTTCATCATTTAATTAATATATTAATAAATAACTGCTCTTCAGATATGCGAGTCTGCTCCCAACGTTCAGAGCAATTTCAAAGATGTGACTCGTTCGCCCAAGACGACCCACCCGTATTCCCCCATTTCAAATGTCAAAACGTTCAGCCACTGAGAGGCCAGAGCGACGCCGGGCGATTTCGTCGGAGGATGTACCAGAGCGCCTATACGTCGATCCTTTCCTCGGCGTGCAGTCTGGGTGGAATATGAGCATATTTTTGTCTTACTTTTTGTAGTACCAGTATACTATTTGCATGTTCACTTTGAAACCGAACGATTAAAGTCAAATTAGCACAGCAGGAAAATGCTACTCACCAATTCACCTCATAGGTCACTGTCGAATACCGCTTGTTTCACTCATTCTGTTTCTCCCCTCGTGCTGCAGAATATATCCCCTTGCGCGTAGAGAAAGCACGAACTTGGGAATTCGTCTGGGACGTCAATTAAAATCCGTAAATACCCTCCCTTGCATTTAGAATGTATAATTCCTTTGGTAACTGAATCATTGATACAGTTTACGTTAGATTGTTTTCATTGAGCAGACATTCACCGAAAAAAAAAAAAATTAAGATACAAAAAACTGTCATTGATATACATTCTGTGTATATAACTGGCATTCAAATAATTTGGCTTTGTAATTCACTTATTGCAACTATTTTCATGCGTCTGAACTGCTGATTCTCAACATTTGTCTTAGAACAATCATAGACATTTTGGTCGCACCATCTAAAAATAATAACAGTTTGTATACCCTATTTCCCCCATTTCAGTGCACCCTAATATTTTGGACAAATTGTTTCACATGTGTTTCTGATTAGTCACATGTGTTCAATCGCTGATCATATATACATACATAGGCCATATGATCACTGATCTCAAAATAACATTTTTGAGCAAAAGTATCAGCAAATTGAATCTGATTAATGAGCATTTTCTGAATAGATTTTAAAGATATATGTTCCTTTGCAAAAATAAGTTGATTACTGTTTCAATCACATTTAATATAAGGAGATGTGCACCAGGTGAAAATTTTGGCTGTATAGGTAAATTTTGAAATATTATGATATAGCTTTAATGTTGCTTCATGAAATAGATGAAACAATGATCAGAATGGATGTTTTTATCCAAACTGCGTCATGTAGGCCTTTACCAAGAACAATAAATAAATAAATAAATAAATAAATAAAATGAATGGCCATTTTTTAAAATGATAATAATATGTATTATACATTTAGTTAAATGTTTACTCAATGTGTCATGCATTTAGCTTAAAGTTTTTGATATTTATATATTTGTCTTTATACATTTAGTTAAAAACTTTACGTACATGAAACTCGCAGCGCAAAATGCGGCCAGAGGAGGGTGTGTTGGTACGGTCGCAGTCTACCTGAAATGAACGCCTTATTTCTGAAGGCTACTGCTCATTACGCAATCAGAAAATGGAACTGTCCACAAACCACATTTTGCAAAAGAGACAGATCTTAAACAGCGCAGTCAAAACACTTGTTGAATGGGGCGGCCTGTAGCGTAGTGGTTAAGGTAAATGGTCCCGGTGTAGCCACAATAAGATCCGCACAGCCGTTGGGCCCTTGAGCAAGGCCCTTAACCCTGCATTGCTCCAGGGGAGGATTGTCTCCTACATAATCTAATCAACTGTACGTTGCTCTGGATAAGAGCGTCTGCCAAATGTCAAGAATGTAATGTAATGTAATGTAATGTAATGAATGGAATATATTCGGTGCGTTGGCATATTCCTTGTTTCGGCTGCCATATGCTTTGTTGCTAACAATGTTATATTTAAGGCAAAAAGCATGTCTTTCTGCAATGGACAAAAGCACACCAGTGCATTCAGCCTTTTTTTTTTTCTTTCTTTTTTTTAGCGGCAATGATTTTTTAAAAAACTTCAAACCCTTGTTACTGTCACGATGGTTCAGGGCCGGGTTTCCCGATAACGGTGTCTCTTAGCGTTTTATGAAGACTAAAGGTATACCTGACTAAAGTTGTTTACTTTTCTAGGCATGTTTCCAGAACTATCACTCAGGCTGTTGTTTAAGGGATAGCTTCTACGTGAGACCTTACTAAGCCCATCGACTCGCTCTGAGATCGATTATTCACTCCATGCAGCGACTGTTTGACCGCGTTATGAGAGAAAGTAGTGTTATTTATTAATAAAACAATGAGAAAAATAAAAATAAAGAAGCAGTCCCACAGTTCCACAGCAAATGACATGGAGATATTGTTAGAGGACGTGGGGCTGAAAAAATAAACATTTGTCAATCATCGCTCCAGCCAACAGAGAGAGTTGGAAATGGTAAGTATATATGATTTAAAAGGCAATTAGGCAACATGGATCCTCCATAATGTTCACCTACAACTGTAGAATTATTAGTGTACATATTGCTTAACAGATTGAGATGTAACTAAGAGCAACAGCTGATTTCAGAGGCTTGCGGTCTTAACAGTGGTGGCCATTAGCGGAGTGAGGTATAATAAGGTATAAGGTATAAGGTATCCATAAGGTATAGCTAAGAGTGGTCCAGGCCAACCTTAGGAAAGTACCACTTACAGAAACTTGCTGAAACGTTAAGGTAGAGCTCAAGGTATAACTTACGAACGACCTAGCGTTAAGGCTTCGGGAAACGCAGCCCAGCACGTTATTTCAGCCATTTCCCACAGCTTCGCATGATATATTGCTTAGTTCAATTAATTATTTTCTGAATATTTTCTGTGACAAACACCCAGCCTTAATTATTGCTTGGCTGCAATCATGCATTAATAATCAGTTTGACGATTTCTTGGAGTTGAAATAGTGTGATATGGTTGCAAATATTATTTTGAGTTATTTCAATATTTGGAGCCTGTCTCTTTGTCTTCCTTGCGCCTCAGTTTACGCCTGCTATATATTTCGTGCGCAAATCAACCCTTGTTAATTGCCTCAACTTAAGTAGATTTAATGGATTTTAAATTAATCAGCCACACTTATAATATCTCCGCCCTTTACTTGCGTGATCCGCCCTTAAATGCATATACAACAATGCATGTTTCCTGGGCAGAATGCTTCATATGTGCACCTGGAGATTGCCTCAGAAAGTTTAGTAAATCTGTCCCACAGTACATGCAGACTTTTATTACACAGTACATTTATATACATATTATATATATTTGAATATAATATTAATAATATCATAATATAATATAATATAAATATTATCTACATATTTAGGATTTAACCCTTAGTCTTAACATTCTGCATACTCCCCTTTTCCTTAGGGTAAAAAATAATCCGCCTTCACTAAATCCCTAAAATAAAACGGCTTAATTGAATTTGAATCCACAAATCTATTTTGCATGAAGAAACAATCTGTCACTCATCACAGACTTCGTCATCAAATTTAGCGAGGCTCATTTTTTACCCGTAAGACAACACAAGGGTTAAGATGTAATTCTGGGACAGCACATTTGACATTTAAATCTGTTATTTAAAAATCACAAGTGTAGGGAAATTAACATTGAAGAAAAGGTCAATGTTTCTGCTGCATTTGGCTCCCAATAAAAGAACATTAAAAACGATTCAAGTTTACCATCAATTTCAAGAACATGAATGTATTTTCTTAGAAAAGGTTTTAAAATAAAAAAATGTATTATGATCATCATATAATTCATGATTTGTCATCTATAAATTATTCTTATTCTTATGACATCTCATTCTATGTCAGTAGAAGTAAAACTGGTATGTGAAAGTAGACCACACATCCGTATATTCTTTTATATATTTCATTGTCTTTATTTAGCCAGGTGCTATATACAGCAGCAGTCTCACTGACAACAAAATATCACCATATTACACAAGCAGACCAGAAGATGATAAATTAAAAACCGACACAATGTTGTAATTCAAACACATTTCATAATGTACCATTTAAACATTCTAATGCAATTCATTGTGGAAGACAATAATGTGGCACTGGTGTGGTGGGGGTTGGCTGATGGTGGGTTTGGGGTGGGGGTTGGCCAGTGGTGGTACATTATTTTGGACATAGCATATAGATGCACAATTGAAGCCAAACACCTTGGCCTAAAATTAAGTAAATGTTATTTTATTTGAAAATGGAAATGTACTGCAACCTTTGGCCCTATGCCTGCCCTGCCCACGCTGCTACTTTGACTTTCTGAAACATAGTCCGTATTCTGTTCTTGATTTCTTTGGTTGCCAGGGAATACACAATTGGGTTCACACAGGGTGGTATGGCTGATGCTAGCGACAAGGTCAGTGTAATACCATCCCTTTCCTTGCTGAATAAGATAAGCTCAATGAGGAGCACCGTCAAAAACGGACCGTAAAAAATTGCCACGAGAATGACATGTTCTGTGCAAGTTACAAGTGCTTTGTGTCTGCTCTCCACACTTTTCATTCTAAACACGGCTGTCAAAATACAGACATATGACATGCCAGTTAAACTAAAATTCCCAAACACAACAAATAAAAACAGTGTCGGGATAGTAGACCACTGCAAACTGTTATTGCAAGCTAGTTTGAAAACGTGGCCGTAGTCACAAAAATGGCTTTCCACAATGAGAGAATTACAGAAAGACAGTCTGGTCACGATTGAAACTAATAATAAACCAATGCTTACACAAAATGACCAAACAGTAACTAAAATTGTGATCATGACAATGCTGGTGTTGATAGAGCTTTGTCTCAATGGGAAACATATCGCAATGAACCTGTCATAGGCAAGGACACTGAGTGAAGACGACTCTAAAATTAGAAAGCACAAATAAAAAAACATCTGTGTCAGACATGCATTGTAGGGCATAAAGTTATCTTTCACGAGAAATGCCTTGATCATACCAGGAATAAAGGCTGTACTGAAGATCAAGTCGACGATCGCCAGATTAGCCACAGCAAGGTACTTTGGAGTGTGTAGGCGATGATCTGTCAATATAATGAAAAGGATAATGGAGTTGGACAAAACCGTTACAATATAAACGACTGTAAGGAAAATGAAATATAAATCAGAAAACTTTAAAGATGTAAATCCGACAATGTAAAATCCCACTGGTCTAATGATGGAGTCGTTCGTCGTCGAAGTGGCGAGAATTCCCATTGCGCGCGTGTGGCGTTCAGGACCTGCGCGTGGCTGCTTTCCTCTGACACCTGAGAGAAAGAGAGACAGATTAATGTTTACAGTAAACGATATAATATGTACGAAAATTTGCTGCTGAGTTCAAAACCTTTACTGACCGTTCAGCATGGCACACACCTTTCTTTCAGGCTAACGTGTGCGCACTTATTGACTGACTGATTTATTAATCCGCATCATACAGTAGGCAGATGAGAACACAACATAAAACTATTTATTCAGTCTATTCAAGACCAAGTTTCCTAGATCATGAGGACAAGTAGCAGTGGGATCAGAACGTCGCGCTCTTACTGTATGCACATAGTGGAGGGAGTTAAACACTTGCATCACCATTCTTGCTAGATTTGGCTTTCGTCTGAATCGCTGTGATTTTATTGTAGCGGAGTCGATTATTCTGCTATCGTTACTGCCGAAGTCAGACGTCCAAAGATAGCCCATCGTAAAAAAAAAAATACTCTTCAGACATGCGAGTCTGCTCCCAACGTTCAGCTAATTGAGTGATCTCAAAAATACGACTCGCGCACCCACGGCGACCCACCACTATTCCCCCATGTCAAATGTTACTACGTTCATGAGCCACACACTGAGAGAAGCCAGAGGATGGACCTTGGAAAGCGGGTACAGTAAAATGAACACAGCATGAAAATGCTACTCACCAATTCACCTCGGCATAGATCACTGTCGGATACCGTTTGTCTCACTCATTGCGTTTCTCCCCTCGTGCTGCAGAATATATCTCCTCGCGCAAGGGATAGCGAAAACATGTGAGTCCTTCTGGGACGTCAATTAAAATCTGCGACCCCCCCCCCCCTTTGCATTTAGAATGCTTAATCCCTTTGGTAGCTGAAGTAATTAATACAATTTCCCTTACCTTTTCTCAGTGAGCAGACCCTCACATAAACAAGAATCAGACCATTTTCCATTTTCATGTGTCTGAACTGCTGATTCTCATAATTTTTAAACATTATAAAATCGGATAAATGATCATTTTTTTATTTTCAATCACGTTTAATTTAAGCAGACGTATGACAAGTGATTAGGGCAATTTTGACTGTGTAGGAAATTATTAGCTTCTTTAGTTGCCGTAACTTCATAAAATATATGAAACAATGATCAGAAACAACTAAGTTGTTAAATTAGATGTTTTTTATCCCAGTTATGTGAAGTATACCAAGAAATTTACCAAACTTGAATGGCCTTTTTTTAAATGACAAGTAGTACTAAATGTTTTATACATTTAGTGAAATATTTACTGAAATATGTCATGCATTTAGCTAAAGGTTTTATACATACAAACTTGTATTACACAGTACATTTATATACATATTTTGGTTTAATTCATTAAACTACATATTTATCAAAATGTGTTATACCTTTCATTAAATGTTCATACATTTAGCTAAATTGTAACTTGTGACTTTGCTAAATGCTATCAACCACGAAAAAGCATTTTGGTTTAATATATAATTATTTTCTTTTAAACATGAAAATATAAAGTAAGCTTTTCACAATTACATTTAAGAATATACTGGATCAGTATACATGAGTCAGATATGGATTGATCTGACCATATCCCGCTTAAGGCTGGCCTGAAACGGATCAGTAAAATTCTTATTATTCTCCGTTCGCTTAGTAAGCTTAGTAATTACTATAGTTTTATTTGTTTATCTGACTCCATTTGTGATTAGAATTTAGAAATTTGGTTTTTGTGTTGGTCTAGCCAACACAAAACATGCATTGTATTTTGCACAGATTGTTGCGTGCCCAGGTCGGCGTGCATTTAGAGGGCTCCTTAGAGCTTGCTTGCGACGTAGAAACGTCCATGGGTTGTCTTCGCATCAAATACCAATCCTTTTTACGGGCCGAACTTGGCTGCCTTTCCCAGCTTGGAAACTCCACTAGAGTACCAAGCGACTGATGAGTTGGACTTGGCAAATGTTGCTGTGTGAGGAGTTAATTGTAAGGGTACTGCCTGTGACAAAGTTACTGTTCTATGGCCATAGTTATCATAGTTATATAGCTTTATCAGAGAGAGGAAGGGGTCAGTATGTGATGGATATAGATGCACCCGTGTCTACCAGTATTGTGCACTCCCAGCCTCCTAAGAGCGCCTGGAAACACCGGCGTGTAAGGAGGCCGCTGTTTCCTATTTCATAGCATCATTCATAAATTATGCCAACAGCATAAATCCATGGACCCAACGTACCTTTTGTCAACAGTCCAGGCTGGTGGGGGTGGTGTAATTGTGTTGGGAATGTTTTCTTGGCCCACTTTGGGTTTGTTGATCGCAATTAATCATCGCAATTAATCAGTATTGTAGCTAACCATGTGCATCCCTTCATGGCCACAATGTACCCATCTTCTAATGGCTACTTCCGGCATGACAATGCACCATGTCACAAAGCCAAAGTAATCTCAAAGTAAACTGGTTTCATGAACATGACAATGAGTTCAATGTTCTTCAGTGGCCTTCCCAGTCACCAGTCAATGGCATGAAGAATTGAGGCTGTTTTAGACGAAAGAATAAGATATAGTCTGAAAAGGTATGTTTTTAGCCTGTGTCAAAATATGGGGAGGGATTCTGCTGTCCTGAATAACGAAAGTTTATTCAAATGTGTAATACATTTAGCAAAAAAGTCCCTTTTCCATGTGGAAAAGTTTGTGAGGTGCAAGTTGTTCTGCAGTTCCTTGTGGTCAGCTGATGCAGCGTTGAGCGTACACCAGCTTCCACTTGGTTAGCAGTAGGCCTGTCCTTGTAGTTAATGCCAGGTGAGCTTTGTCTGTGAGGCCTAGTCGCTGTGGAGAACTCGGCCCTTGTCTGCATTGGGAGCAGAAGAGAGCGTCTAAAGATAACGGCAAAGAGTAGTGAAGAGGCAAGAGAGTGGACAATGTGCTATACTGTAAGGTTTATTGCTTCAGGCATTACGGTCTTGGTTTAATTGTAATTATGCCGGGGCAGTGCTGTAAATGTCACAAATGGTCCCTGTGGAATCCTGGGAAATGTGGTCCCTATATTACAATTTGGTGTTGGGAATACAATGTTATTTATATAAAGTAGACCAAAGAAGTGGCCCAAGAATAGACCCTTGTGGGACATTTGCAAATTTAATGAGAGCTTGATTTGAATTGGTATGTCATTACAGTTTGATGATGCACACTTACGGTGAGCACTGTAATTAATTGGACAGTGACACATTGTTCAATTCTGGTCACATCTGACCACTGCACACTCTCCCAGTTATAAGATGCAACCAATCTCTGCAATTCTTAAACGGTGATCCTTGGGTTCTTTTTGGCCTCTCTCACGATCTTCCTCGCCATCGGTCGGGATAACGTGCACTTATGTCATCTTCCTGGACAGTTTGCAATGTATTGTCATTCCCATAACCAGACTTGTGATGATTAAATTACCACTGGCCTCTTCTGAATTGACAGCTCTTTGGCTTTTCCCGGTGGCTGATGGATGACAATGGGCTTGTGCATGTTTGTTGCCTCATTTTTAAACTCTTATAAAATACAAAGTGATGGAATGACACAACATAGTTCCTTTAGCCTGAGATTAACTAAATTTAGTCTAATTATATTGCCAGTTTCACATTGATTTTAATAACAATAATTGCTTGGGGTGCCAATGAAGTTGACTCCTATACTTTTCATAAAAAAAGTAAAACATGAGAATATATGTATTGAAATAAAAGTATATAACCTTCCTATTTTTTTTAAACATGACATATATACGCAGTGATCACTTTATTAGGTAGACCTGCAAATATTTAATCAGCCAATCATGTGGCAGCAACTAAATTCATAACATTACATTACATTACATTATTGGCATTTGGCAGACGCTCTTATCCAGAGCGACGTACAACAAAGTGCATACCCATAACCAGGGATAAGTTCGCTGAAAGACCCTAGAGGGAAGTACAATTTCAACTGCTACCTGTACAACAAAGATAAGGACAAGGGCCATTTTTTTTTTTTTTTTTTTTTGAACAAACAAACAAACAGAGCAAAAGTGACCAAAGTTAACTATCCAAACACTGCTTACCTAGCCAACTAAAAATACCGATACAAGCATGTAAAAGCATGTAAACGTGGTCAAGAGTTTTATTAAGTAAATACCTAATAAAGTGCTCAGTGAGTGCAGATTTTTATCTGTGTTGTTTATTAAATACAGCCTTTTTTCTTAATTTTAATCAAGGTTACCAATAATTATGCAGCCCACTGTATATCATTATCTTTATTTAGCCTGGTAGGTCAGGGCCCACTGACAACAACGTATCATGGCATGACACACGCAGACCAGAATACAATAACAGAGAAGATGACACAATATTATAATTAAGGCACATTTGATGGCACAACGTTTTTTTTAAAATCTAATGGAATTAATGGTTCAGGGGAGCTGTCACTTATTTCCAATATAATACAACTTTCAAATTAAATTCATGTGTTACTGTTGTGGTGGGGGTGGGGTGGTGGAGGGGATGGGGGGTCTCCTATTCTCAAGAAAATACAATTTGACAACATTATGTTTGATATCACAGAGACAATTGTGGCAAAACACCAAGACCTAAAAATGAAAATGAACAAATTTAAATGTGTTGGCCTAGCCCTGCCCACGTTGCTACCTTCGCTTTCTGGAACATAGTAAATATTCTATTCTTGATCTCTTTGGTTGCAAGGGAATACACAATGGGGTTCACACAGGGTGGTACAGCTGACGCTAACGACAAGGTCACTGTAATGCCATCCCTAATCTTATTAAATAAAATAATGTCAATGAGGAGCACCGTCAAAAACGGCCCGTAGAAAATCGCCACGAGAACGAGATGTTCTGAACAAGTTACCAGCGCTTTGTGTCTGCTCTCCACACTTTTCATTCTAAACACGGATGTCAAAATACAACCGTATGACATGCCGGTTAAACTAAGGTTACCAAGTACAACAATCAAAAACAAAGAAGGGAAAATGGACCACTCCAAATTGTTATTGCAAGCTAGTCTGAAAACCAGGCCAAAGTCACAGAAGTGGCTCTCCACAATGAAAGAATTACAGAAAGTCAGCCTGGTCACGATTGAAACTAAGAAGAAGGGAATACTTGCACAAAATGACCAAACAGTGACTAAAATAATGATCATGACGCTGATTGTGTTGATCGAGCTTTGTCTCAAAGGGAAACATATCGCAATTATCCTGTCATAGGCAAGTACCGTGAGTGAACACGACTCTAAAAAGAAAAAGCAGAAATAAAAAAACATCTGTGTCAAGCATGCGTTGTAGGAAATAAAGTTATCTTTCACGAGAAACACCTTGATCATACCAGGAACAAAGGCTGTACTGAAGATCAAATCGACGATCGCCAGATTAGCCACAGCAAGGTACTTTGGAGTGTGTAAGCGATGATCTGTCACTATAATGAAAATGAGAATGGAGTTGGACAAAACCGTTACAATATAAAGAACTGCAAGGAAAATTAAATATAAATCGATCAACTTTAATGACGAAAATGCGACAATGTAAAATCCTGCTGGTCGAAGGTTGGAGTCATTTCTGATCGAAGTGGTGAGAATTGTCATTGCACGGTGTTTAGGGCCTCCGCGTGTCTGCGTTTCCTCTTTTCCCTGAGATAGAAACAGTGTCTGTGAATGAAACAAATACAACCATGCCAGTTCAGTCAAAGTTTGGGTACCCATTTCCAAAACTACTATGGTATAAAACCGGATGTTTCGACACTGATTGCCGGGCGGCCTGTAGCGTAGTGGGTAAGGTACAGTGCATCCGGGAAGTATTCACAGCGCTTCACTTTTCCCACATTTTGTTATATTACAGCCTTATTCCAAAATGGAATAAATTCATTTTTTCCCTCAACATTCTACACACAACACCCCATAAGGACAACATGAAAGAAGTTTTTTTTGAAATTTTTGCAAATTTATTAAAAATAAAAAACGAAGAAATCACATGTACATAAGTATTCACAGCCTTTGCTCAATACTTTGTTGATGCACCTTTGGCAGCAATTACAGCCTCAAGTCTTTTTGAATATGATGCCACAAGCTTGGCACACCTATCTTTGGGCAGTTTCACCCATTTCTCTTTGCAGCACCTCTCAAGCTCCATCAGGTTGGATGGGGAGCATCGGTGCACAGCCATTTTCAGATCTCTCCAGAGATGTTCAATCGGATTCAAGTCTGGGCTCCAGCTGGGCCACTCAAGGACATTCACAGAGTTCTCCTGAAGCCACTCCTTTGATATCTTGGCTGTGTGCTTAGGGTCGTTGTCCTGCTGAAAGATGAACCGTCACCCCAGTCTGAGGTCAAGAGCGCTCTGGAGCAGGTTTTCATCCAGGATGTCTCTGTACATTGCTGCATTCATCTTTCCCTCAATCCTGACTAGTCTCCCAGTTCATGCCGCTGAAAAACATCCCCACAGCATGATGCTGCCACCACCATGCTTCACTGTAGGGATGGTATTGGCCAGGTGATGAGCGGTGCCTGGTTTCCTCCAAACATGACGCCTGGCATTCACGCCAAATAGTTCAATCTTTGTCTCATCAGACCAGAGAATTTTGTTTCTCCTGGTCTGAGAGTCCTTCAGGTACCTTTTGGCATACTCCAGGCCAGCTCTAGGAAGAGTCCTGGTGGTTCCGAACTTCTTCCATTTACGGATGATGCTCATTGGGACCTTCAAAGCAGCAGAAATTTTTCTGTACCATTCCCCGTGCCTCGAGACGATCCTGTCTCGGAGGTCTACAGACAATTTCTTTGACTTCCTGCTTGGTTTGTGCTCTGACATGCACTGTCAACTGTGGGACCTTATATAGACAGATGTGTGCCTTTCTAAATCATGTCCAATCAACTGAATTTACCACAGGTGGACTCCAATTAAGCTGTAGAAACATATCAAGGTTGATAGTGGAAACAGGATGCACCTGAGCTCAATTTTGATCTTCATGGCAAAGGCTGTGAATACTTATGTACATGTGATTTCTTAGTTTTTTATTTTTAATAGATTTGCAAAAAATTCAAAAAAACTTCTTTCATGTTGTCATTATGGGGTGTTGTGTGTAGAAGTTTGAGGAAAAATGAATTTATTCCATTTTGGAATAAGGCTGTAACATAACAAAATGTGGGAAAATTGAAGCGCTGTGATACTTTCAGGATACACTGCACATGACTGGGACTGGGGCAGGTTGGCGGTTCGATCGCCGGTGTAGCCACATTAAGATCAGCACAGCCGTTGGGCCCTTGAGCAAGGCCCTTAACCCTGCATTGCTCCAGGGGAGGATTGTCTCCAGCTTTGTCGAATCAACTTGTATATTATTGTTTGAGAGCTGTACATTGTAAAAAGGTTCAAGAAAAAAACGGACAAATAACTGGCAGCACCGGCTGCGAGATAGAAATCGTGAAATGATAGTAAAATAGCCTAATTCAAGTTACAGGAAAACACAGTTGCCTAAATGTACAGGGGTGCGTTTCCCGATAACGGTGTCACTTAGCGCTTTAGGAAGACTCTCTAAGGTATACCTTACTAAAGTTGTTTACTTGTCTACATGTGTTCCCCGAACTATCACCTAGGCGGTTGCTTAAGGGAAAGCTTCAACGTGCGACATTTCTAGGCCGATCGATTCGCTCTAAGATCGATTATGCACTCCATGCAGCGACTGTTTGACTGCGTTATGAGAGAAAGTAGTGTTATTTATGAATAATACACTGCAGGAATAATTGCAAATATTGCATTCATCATGACTGATGGGAACGTATTCATAGAATTAAAAAGTTACAAACTAAATTATCCAACTGTATATATAATTTTCGCCAAATTATATATACGGTTAGTGATACGGTTTTTTGGCTACGCCACCTTGGAATACGCCTTCTTTGGCATGTCATGTTTTATTTACATTATTTTATCTTTGTCATCGTGCCTTAAATGATTTTGCAAGGGTTGATTTGGCAGAAGCACCATCACATTACTGGTGTAATTCACTATTTTCTCTGATTAGCTGAAGTTTTCAATAAAAGCGCAACAACAAGCAAAACGCGCCAACATGAAAACAACATTTATTTTATTTTATTTTTGATATAAGGTATGGCGGGGAAAAAGCAAAGCTTCACTGCAAGCGAAATATTGTTAGACGTGGCACTGAATAAATAAAACATTATTATCCAGTTTTAGTACTACGGTGTCCTACAAAACCAAGAAGAATTATGGTTGAACATCGCTCCAGCACACAGAGCGAGTGGGAAATCGTCAGTCTATGAATATCATTTAAAAGGCAATTAGGCAACACGTTCAGTAAAGTGCAACATGCATCATTCGTAATTTACAATTTTATTATTTGCATGAAAACAGTGCCATTAATGTGGTATTTCAGTAATATTATTAGCCAAGTGCAACTGTAGAATAATTAGTGTACATATTGCTTAACAGTTTGAGATGTAACTAAGAGCAACAGCTGATTTCAGAGGCTTGCGGTCGTAACAGTGGTGGCCACTAGCGGAGTGAGCTGACAACATCGCTAAGGTATAGCTAAGAGTGGTCCAGACCAACCTTACGAAAGTACGACGTACAGAAAGTATACCTAGCTAAGAACGTTTCGGTAAACACACTGAAACGTTAAGGATATAGCTTAAGGTATAACCTACGAACGACGTAGCGTTAAGAAGGCTTCGGGAAACGCACCCCAGAATTTTACCTTAAACTGCATGCAGACTGACTGTAAAATAACCACTGATGTTTTCCAGCCTTTTTCAGAATTATTAACCTAAAATACTTTTAATGAAGTGATAAGAAATGCTAAATATTCGAAGAAAACAGAAAATGTATTTAATGATACGGTGTAAAACAGATTAAAATAGTATTATACGTTTTTATTATTAAATGTAACGTTTCAGTGAAGACTGCTTAACTCTTAATAGGATCAAATAAATTATCGGAACAATATTAGCATGAACAAAAAGTGAATTATATATGTTGGAGCAAAAAGTGTTACAATCACACCCGGTTTACCCTACCACTACGCCAACTGAGTATTGTATTGATTCCAAGCTGTACGCTTCCATGTCGAAGGTAAGTGCGTGGAAATGTTGACCCTCAGCCCTCGCGTCTGAATGAACTGCGAAACGATTAAAGGCCCAAAGAAAATTTTCCACAGCAGCAAACTGTACTCACCAATTCACTTCAGCATAGAACAACTGCCGGAGATCGTTTGTCTGATTGTGTTTCTCTCCTCATGCTGCAGAATATATCTCCTTGCACGTGGGGAAACACAGGGATTCTTCTGGGACTCAATTAAGACCCGCAACTACCCTCCGTTGCATTTCGAAAGTATCTCTTTGATGGCTGAAGCATTAATGAAATTTACATTGAAATTTCGCATTGAGCAGACTCCTTTTCCAGACCGGCTTCACACAGCATTTAACAGGGCTGGACCTTTTAAGCAGATAAATAGCATTGCAATTGTAATACTCACAGAATAATAATATGTGGAAAAGTCTTACGAATTCGTAACTGAAGAAACGTATAGATCATGCATATATTGAAGCTGAAAACAAAATTAAAATTGTAACAACAGAAAATAATTGTCAAATGTTTAAATTGGCGGCACGGATGGTGCAGTGGGTAGCACTGCCGCCTCACAGCAAGGTGGTCCTGGGTACTCCGATTTCCTCCCACAGTCCAAATACATGCACGTTAGGCTGATTGGAGAGTCTAAATTGCCCGTAGGTATGAGTGAGTGAATGGTGTGTGTGCCCTGAGATAGACTGGCGACCTGTCCAGGGTGAATTCCTGCCTTTCGCCCCAGCCCCCCAGCGACCCTGATCAGGTTAAGCGGGTTCAGATAATGGATGGATGGATGGAAATTTTGAAATATAACGATATACCTTCTACAATGACTGTTGCTTCATAAAATATATGAAATAATCATTAGAAATAACTTCTTGTTGTTTATTTCAATGTTTTTATCCAAGCTGTGTCAAGTATACCAATAACTACCAAAAAAAATCTAATGGCCATTTTCTCAGATGTATCATGCAATTAGCTTTTTTTCTACATTTAATGAAACACTTAGAGAATTCAAACTTTTATTAAACAGTACATTTAAATAAGTATTTAGATTTCATTCATTAACTAAGTATTTAGTCTAATTTTTCATACATTCAGTTAAATGTTCATACATTAAGCCTAATTATAATGGATTGGTACCAGACAGAGTTTTTTTGAGTATCTCAGAAACTGTTGATCTGCTGAGATTTTCACACACACTAGTCTCTAGAGCTTGCAGAGAATGGTGTGGAAAACAAAAAACGTCCAGCGAGCAGCAGTTCTGCAGACAGAAACGCCTTGTTAATGAGAGACAGGAAGGAGACAAATCACCACACATTACTGTTGTGGTGGGGGTGGGGTGGTCTCCTATTCTGAAGAAAATTCAATTCAACAACATTATGTTTGATATCACAGAGACATGCACAATTGAGGCAAAACACCAAGACCTTAAAATGAAAATAAACAAATGTAAATGTGTTGGTCTACTCCATCCCTGCCCACGCTGCTACCTTAATTTTCTGGAACATAGTAAATATTCTATTTTTGATCTCTTTGGTTGACAGGGAATACACAATTGGGTTTACAAAGGGCGGTATGGCTGACGCTAACGACAATGTCAGTATAATGCCATCCCTAATCTTATTAAATAAAATAATGTCAATGAGGAGCACCGTCAAAAACGGCCCGTAGAAAATCGCCACGAGAACGAGATGTTCTGAACAAGTTACCAGCGCTTTGTGTCTGCTCTCCACACTTTTCATTCTAAACACGCATGTCAAAATACAGCCGTATGACATGCCGGTTAAACTAAGGTTACCAAGTACAACAATAAAAAACAAAGAAGGGAAAATGGACCACTCCAAATTGTTATTGCAAGCTAGTCTGAAAACCAGGCCAAAGTCACAGAAGTGGCTCTCCACAATGAGAGAATTACAGAAAGACAGTCTGGTCACGATTGAAACTAAGAAGAAGGCAATACTTGCACAAAATGACCAAACAGTGACTAAAATAATGATCATGACGCTGATTGTGTTGATAGCGCTTTGTCTCAAAGGGAAACATATCGCAATGAACCTGTCATAGGCAAGGACACTGAGTGAAGACGACTCTAAAAAGAAAAAGCAGTAATTAAAAAACATCTGTGTCAAGCATGCGTTGTATGACATAAAGTTATCTTTCACGAGAAACACCTTGATCATACCAGGAACAAAGGCTGTACTGAAGAACAAGTCGACGATCGCCAGATTAGCCACAGCAAGGTACTTTGGAGTGTGTAGGCGATGATCTGTCACTATAATGAAAATGAGAATGGAGTTGGACAGAACCGTTACAATATAAAGAACTGCAAGGAAAATTAAATATAAATCGATCAACTTTAATGACGAAAATGCGACAATGTAAAATCCTGCTGGTCGAAGAGTGGAGTCATTTGTGATCGAAGTGGTGAGAATTGTCATTGCACGGTTTCCAGGGCCTCCGCGTGACTGCGTTTCCTCTTTTACCTGAGACAGGAAAAATGTCTATAAATGAAACAAATACAACCATGCCAGTTCAGTCAAATTCTGGGTACCCATTACCAAAAATTCTACTGTATTAAACGGGATGTTTCGACACAATGCTGATTGGCGGGCACCGCGTTCGACAGTGACTGTAGTAAATGCCATACAATAACAGTAAATCAAACATCCTCTTTACAGAAACACTATTACTCCGCATATTCTGAGGTTCTTTTCGCTATTGAATTTTGAGCAAAAAGATGTTGAAAGTAAACATTGAGGAATGTCATGGCTTGGAAGCCGATGAATGTAGACTCCAGGTAGCCTCATATTAAGCTGTTGGGTTTCACTGGCGGTGTGCTAGACTTTATACAGCTTCATATATATATATATATATATATATATATATATATATATATATATATATATATATATATATATATATATATACATATATATATATTAAAGCACTATGTACATGGGTAGACAGCTGACTTATTCACTCATATGCGTGCAAACACACACTGTTGCAAATTTTGGAAATTTTTAGAAAGCTGTTGGACATTTAAACAGTAACAAGTGTAATTGATTTGATTTGAAAAACGTAATTTAAAAAAGTGACATAAAAAGACAACTGTGTTTGAAACAGGATTTTCCTGGTTAAATGTTATCGTGTAGGTCTGATTTCAGCACATTTTCCTGTCCCTGTTACATCCATCCCCAGCTAGTGTTACAACTCACCCCCGTGGTGGGGTAGATTGTACCAGTGGCGCTTGTATTCTGCCATGTTGCAGTAGATCTCTAAATGACTGCTGAAGTATTATTGTTTGAGAGCTGTACATTGTAAAGAAGTTTCTGAAAAAACAGGCAAATAACTGCTAGCAGTGACTGCGAAACAAAAAGCATGAAATGAAAGTATGATAACCTAATTCAAGTAACACGCAAAAATAGTTGCCTAAATGTACAGAGTTTTAAATTCAGCATACAGACAACCACTGTTATTTTACGGGTATGTTCAGAATTATAAAGCTAAAATACTTTTAATAAAGTGGCAAGACATGCTTATTATTGGAAGAAAACAGAAAATGTATTTAATGATACGGTATAAAACAGATTAAAATAATATTATACGTTTTTATTATTAAATGTAATGTTTAAGTGAAGACTGATTCAGTGTTCATAGTATAACATAAATTCTTGGAACAATATTAGCGTAAACACTCATTGAGTTATATATGTTGGCGCAAAAAGTTTTACAATCATCCCCGCTCCCCTACCACTGTGCCAATTTAATATTGTATTGTTTCCAAGCTGTACGCCTCCATGTCGAAGGTAATTGCGTGGAAATGTTGACCATCAGCCCTCGCGTCTGAATGAACTGCGAAACGATTAAAGGCCCAAAGAAAAATTAGCGCAGCAGCAAACTGTACTCACCAATTCACTTCAGCATAGAACAACTGTCGGAGATCGTTTGTCTGATTGTGTTTCTCTCCTCATGCTGCAGAATATATATTCTTGCACGTGGGGAAATACGGGGATTCTTCTGGGACGTCAATTAAGACCCGCAACTACCCTCCGTTGCATTTCGAAAGTATCTCTTTGATGGCTGAAGCGTTAATGAAATTTACATTGAAATTTCGCATTGAGCAGAACCGCCCTGTAAACCCCAACAGTTATACTAACTTGCAAATATCATCAATGTAGTACTTAAAACCTGATATTTAGTTAACCAAACTCTAAACTGTAAACTCTAAACACACTGCATTTAACAGGGCTGGACCTTTTAAGCAGATAAATAGCATTGCAATTGTAATACTCACAGAATAATAATATGTGTAAAATTGATTTTCAGAAAACTGGTTTGAGAGAGGTCTTACAAATTCGTAACTGAAGAAACGTATAGATCATGCATATATTAAAACTGAAAACAATATTAAAATTGTAACAACAGAAAAAATTGATGTGTCAAATGTTTAAATTGCATGGTTCCCTCCTCACCTCTCTTCCCCATTTGAATGTAGAAAGTTTATTTTTGAAAGAAGATTGAATATACGCTTTACCTTTATATAACAGATAGGTCAACTGAGGAAACAGGTGCCACTGATAAAAGTGTACTATAGCATTACACAAGCACATCACAAGACAATAAAAGAGAAAATTATAATTTTGAAATATAATGATATAGCTTCTACAATTACTGTTGCTTTATTTCAATGTTTTTTATCCAAGCTGTGTCAAGTATACCAATAACTACCAAAAGAAATCTAATGGCCATTTTCTCAGATGTATCATGCAGTTAGCTAAACATTTTCTACATTTAGATAAACACTTAGGGAATGCAAAATTTTATTGAACAGTACATTTAAATAAGTATTTAGTCAAATATTGCATACATTCAGTTAAATGTTCATACATTTAGCCTAATTACAGTGGGAGCAATAATTATTTGATCCCTTGCTGATTTTGTAGGTTTGCCCACTTACATAGAATGGAACTGTGTAGAATTTTAATCATAGGTACATTTTAACATTGAGAGAGAGAATATCTCAAAATAATCCACAATAACAACATCATATGAATTTTATAAATTTTATATCATATTTTCACATGAAATAAGTATTTGATCCATAGAACAATAGGACTTAATACTTGGTGGAGAAACCTTTGTCGGCAAGCACAGAGGTCAGACGTTTGTTGTAGTTTTTCACCAGGTTTGCACAGATCTTGGGAGGGATTTTGGTCCACTCCTATTTGCAGATCCTCTCCAAATCCTTAAGGTTCCAAGGTTGTCGCTTGGCAACTCGAAGCTTCAGCTCCCTCCACAGATTTTCGATGGGATTTAGGTCTGGAGACTGGCTAGGCCACTCCAGGACCTTAATATGCTTCTTTTTGAGCCACTCCTTTGTTGCCTTGGCCGTATGTTTTGGGTCATTGTCATGTTGGAAGACCCATCCACGACCCATTTTCAGTGCTCTCACTGAGGGAAGGAGGTTGTCGCCCAAAATTTCCTGGTTCATGGCCCCATTCATCCTCCCCTCGATACGGTGAAGTCGTCCTGTCCCCTTAGCTGAGAAACACCCCCAAAGCATAAGGTTTCCACCTCCATGCTTCACAGTGGGGATGGTGTTCTTGCGGTTGTACTCAGCATTTCTCTTCCTCCAAACACAGTGAGTCGAGTTGATGCCAAATAGCTCTATTTTGGTCTCATCTGACCACATCACCTTCTCCCAAGCCTCCTCTGGATCATGTTCTTTGGCAAACTTCAGATGGGCCTGTACATGTGCCTTCTTCAGCAGAGGAACCTTGCACACGCAGCAGCATTTTAATCCTTCACAGTGTAGTGTGTTACTGATGGTTCTCTTCGTGACTGTGGTCCCAACTGCCTTCAGGTCATTAACAAGCTCCTCCTGTGTAGTACTGGGCTGATCCCTGACCTTTCTCATTGATATCCCACGAGGCAAGATCTTGCGTGGAGCCCCAGACCGAGGGAGATTGGCGGTGACTTTGTGTTTCTTCCATTTTCTAATAATTGCTCCAACAGTTGTTAACTTCTCAACAAGCTGCTTGCTTATTTTCTTGTAGCCCATCCCAGCCTTGTGCAGGTCTACAATTTTGTCCCTGATGTCCTTAGACAGCTCCTTTGTCTTGGCCATGGTGGAAACGTTGGAATCTGATTGATTGTGTGGACAGGTGTCTTTTATACAGCTACATAACGATGTAACGAGTTGACACAGATGTTTTGGGTAATGAGTTGAGATTAGGAGTGCTTCTTAATGGAAAACGAACTTGTCTGTGGGAGCCAGAATTATTGCTGATTGGTAGGGGATCAAATACTTATTTCATGCAAAAATACGATAATAAATTCATTAAATTTATATGATGTTATTGTGGATTATTTTGTGATATTCTGTCTCTCAATTTGAAAATGTACCTATGATAAAAATTCTACACAGTTCCATTCTTTGAAAGTGGGCAAACCTACAAATTCAGCAAGGGATCAAATAATTATTGCTCCCACTGTATAATGGACTGGTGCCAGACAGAGTTTTTTGAAACTGTTGATCTGCTGGGATTTTCACACACACTAGTCTCTAGAGCTTGCAGAGAATGGTGTGGAAAACAAAAAACTTCCAGCGAGCAGCAGTTCTGCAGACAGAAACGCCTTGTTAATGAGAGATGTCAGAGGAGAATGGCCAGACTGGTCAAAGCTGACCGGAAGGAGACAAATCACCACACATTACAACCGTGATATACAGAAGAGCATCTCTGAACACACAACGTGTCAAACTTCTATGTGGATAGGCTACAGCAGCAGAAGAACAAAAAAAGTCTAATGAATACCGAATAAAGTGCTCAGAGAGTGCAGATTCTTATCTGTGTTGTTCATTAAATACAGCCTTTTTTCTTAATTTTAGTCAAGGTTGCCAATAATTATGCAGCCCATTGTATATCATTATCTTTATTTAGCCTGGTAGGTCAGGGCCCACTGACAACAACGTATCATGGCACAGCACAAGCAGACCAGAAGACAATAAAAGAGAAGATGACACAATATTATTATTAAGGCACATATGACGGCACAACTTTTTAAAAAATCTAATGGAATTGTAGGAACTACAACTCCCACAATCCCACAGGACAATTCCGCGACGTCCACCCCGCATGACGTCTAGCTTCCACCCTTCCTCGACGAGCCCCTTTTGGCCTTTGGCTTCAGCTCATCCGCTCCGAGACTCGGACAGAGGCTGAATGCTGCACATCACACTACCAGGCCTACGGACACACCTAGTTACCTCGCGGTAACTTCGTGGCCTATAGCGAGTGAAAACTGGTGTACGCGGAACGCTTAATCAGTTTACCCCTGCAAAGCTCACCAAAGAACAACAGCAACAAACTTTTCCACCCGGAAAAGGGACCAGCAAACATCCTTCCAGCAACCGAGCGGACCAGACAACACCCCAGCTTTGCCCACCTCTCCAGGACACACATTCACAGCACCATCGCGGCTCCTATAAGGACAGCACGTCTTTTGGATCCAATGCGTATGGACTCAGTAAGAGAACAAACATTCAGGCATAGCCAATGTTTAGTTTAGTCTTGACTGTTTTTGTGAATCTGTGTTCTATATTTGCCGTCTTATCATTGGAATGTATTTTGTTAGCTATATATATATGTACGTGAATTGATTCGCCGTCTTTCGCGCATATATAGAGTAACTACGCAAGTCGTCTCTTCTCACAGCTAACTCTAATACTGACACACCCACTTTGTTCCTTTGTTCAAGCGACACGCGGGCTTGCGCGCGCCCACACACACCCTAACTTCCCCTACTAATTCCCGTTAGTTTATCTGTTCTATGTTTGTACGTTTGTTTAATAAATATATTTTATTAAACCCGGTGTCTGTTTCGGCGTCACATAGACTTGAGAGCCGAGTTAAAGCAGTCTTTCGAAGAACTTCCAACCTTCAGGTTATCGGTATGTTCAATCATTAATATTGGTTATTTTAATTATTAATTAAAATACTAAATTTGGGGTTAGATATTTCTGATAACAGTAATTTTATGAGACTGATTACTTTTTGCAGTCATACTGCTACATAACATTATTTGGCACCCCGGTTTGGTGTACGCTGTACTTTGGACGCTGCAATTCTTAGGATAATTTTTAGATCGTTAGTTTGCATTAGTAATTAGCAGTTTATATAGGCGTGCTCAGAGCGATGCTAGCGTCGCTCCCTCCCATTTTGGAATGGTATGGTGTGTCAGCACCCCATTACGGTCTGCTCTCTCCCCTTCAGAACGCGCTTCCAGCGACGTGGCCCTCCACGGCGACGGAACCCCACCAACCTCTCACTGACCCCCTGTGACAACTTCACAGTTGCAGGGGGGCTATGGAACTGCCAGTCTGCCACACGGAAGGCTGACTTCATAACTGGTTATGCCTCCCTCCTGTCCCTACATTTCCTTGCCCTCACCGAGACCTGGATTAAACCAGAGAACACTGCCACCCCCGCTGCCCTATCATCCTCCTTCTCCTTCTCACACACCCCCTGGCCCTCTCTCCGTGGAGGTGGCACTGGCTTGCTGATCTCCCCCTCGTGGAAATTCTCTGCGTTTTCCCTCACTGACCTATCCCTATCCACATTCGAATGCCACACTGTCTGATTTACTCACCCTGTTAAACTTTATATTGTCGTTGTTTATCGTCCTCCAGGTGCCCTGGGAAGTTTCCTTGATGAGCTTGACACTCTACTCAGCTCATACCCAGAGGATGGCACCCCACTTATCCTCCTGGGAGATTTCAACATCCACCTGGAAGCCTCCCAGTCTGCTGCCTTCTTACCACTACTTCACTCCTTTGACCTCTCTTCAGCACTCTCCCCCAACTCACAAGGCTGGAAACCTTCTTGACCTGATCTTTCTGAGGAACTGCTCCTCTTCTAACCCCACTGTTACCCCTTTACACAAGTCTGATCACCACTTCATTTCCTTCTCCATCCCCCTAGCTGCTCTACCTCCCTCCCCTTCTCTCACCCCCACTGTTTCTGTCCGATGTAACCTCCGCTCTCTCTCACCCTCCTCCCTTTCACCCAGAGTCACCGCTTCCCTCCCTCCTCTTGAATCCTTCTCCAAACTACCCACTGATTCTGCATCTTCCGTGCTGCTTTCCTCTCTCTCCTCAGCCCTTGACTCTCTCTGTCCTCTTGTCTCCCGGCCTGCTCGATCCTCCCCTCCCAGCCCATGGGTTTCTGACCTTCTACGTTCCTCCAGGCCAAGCCTACGTGCAGCTGAGAGGAAGTGGAGGAAATGAAAAGACCCGTCGGACCTGTCTGCCTACCAGTCTCTCCTGGCGGAATTCTCCTCCGCTATCACCACTGCCAAAAGAAATTACTACCAAACAAAAATCCAGAACTCCACTTCTAACCCTCGTCAACTGTTCTCCATTTTCTCCTCTCTCCTCAGCACACCTCCCCCACCATCTCAGTCCTCGCTCACTGCTGATGACTTTGCGGTATTTTTTGACGAGAAGGTTGCAGCACCTTCGCGACCACCACCACTTCTATGCCTGCCTCCATTTCTGTGTCTGCCCCCTGTTTCTCCTCTTTCTGTTCCCTTACAGATGCTGATGTCTCACCTTCTGCTCTCCCACCGCCCTACTACTTGTGCCCTCGACCCCATCCCCTCAAACCTCTTTCAGGCAATCATGCCTGACATCCTCCCGTTTGTCACCTCCCTTGTTAACTCCTCTCTGTCCTCTGGCTGCTTTCCCTCATCATTCAAGAGGGCCTACATCACCCCGCTCCTAAAGAAACCCACTCTTGACCCCTCCTGCAATAAAAACTACCGTCCGGTATCTCTCCTTCCTTTTCTATCCAAATCCATTGAACGAGCCACCTCCAACCAACTCTCTTCCTTCCTCTCTCAGAATAATCGGCTGGACCCCCACCAGTCCGGCTTCAGACCTGGCCACTCGACGGAGACTGCACTCCTCTCTGTCAACGAGTCCCTTCAGGCTGCACAAGCAACCTCTCTCTCCTCTGTCCTGATCCTTCTTGACCTCTCTGCGGCGTTCGACATGGTCATCAGACCCCTACAACTCATCCAGAATGCTGCAGCCCGTCTGGTATTCAATGTTCCCAGACATTCACATGTCACCCCCCTGCTCAGCAACCTCCACTGGCTGCCTGTTATGGCTCGCATCAAATTTAAAACTTTGGTGCTCGCATACCAGGCAGTTAAAGGATCAGCCCCTGTGTATATTCAATCCCTTATCAAGACCTATACACCAACAAGACCCCTCCGTTCTTCCACTTCGTGCCGTCTGGCGCCTCCCCCTCGCCACACCTGCACTTCACGCTCACGACTGCTGTCTGTCCTGGTCCCACGGTGGTGGAATGACCTCCCGGTGAATGTCAGAACGGCAGAGTCTCTGACCTCCTTCAAGCGCAGACTGAAGACCCATCTCTTCAGGCTACACCTTTCCCTCCCCAACTCACAATCACTGTGATTAGCCTTAGACCGTAAAGGCACTTATGTATAGATATCGTTACTTGTATAGGTATTGTTGTTTTTATTGGCTGTTGTTGTATTCTAGCTGCCAACAGTGGTATGCTAGTTTGAAAGTTGATTGTACTCTTCAAGCGTTCTGAATTTCTGTATGTTTACACTAGGACTCGGAACTGTACTGTCCTCTCAGGTCTACTTTTGCACTTGTTCTTGTGATTGATTTGCACTTTGTTGTATGTCGCTCTGGATAAGAGCGTCTGCTAAATGCCACGTAATGTAATGTAATGTAATGTAATGGTTTGGTAGAGCGTAAAATCCCTACGTTATTTGGCGGCCCCAAAAGGACCCTGCATTTATTTGGCGGCCGGTGCGAGGACCCGACAGAATTAATGGTTCGTTGGAGCTGTCACTTATTTTCAATATAATACAACTTTCAAATTAAATTAATGTGTTACTGTTGTGGGGGGGCGGGGGGAGGGGATGAGGGGGGTCTCCTATTCTCAAGAAAATACGATTCAACAACATTATGTTTGATATCACAGAGACATACACAATTGTGGCCAAAAATACCAAGACCTAAAAATGAAAATAAACACATTAAAATGTGTTGGCCTACCCCAGCCCTGCCCACGCTGCTACCTTGGCTTTCTGGAACATAGTAAATATTCTATTCTTAATCTCTTTGGTTGACAGGGAATGCACAATTGGGTTTACAAAAGGCGGTCTGGTCAGAATTTTGTGCCAACAGCATAAATCCATGGACCCAACCTACCTTTTGTCAACAGTCCAGGCTGGTGGGGGTGGTGTAATGGTGTTGGGAATGTTTTCTTGGCCCACTTTGGGTTTGTTGATCGCAATTAATCATCGCTTGTATGCCACAGCCTATTTCAGTATTGTAGCTAACCATCCCTTCATGGCCACAATGTACCCATCTTCTAATGGCTACTTCCGGAATGACAATGCACCATGTCACAAAGCCAAAGTAATCTCAAAGTAAACTGGTTTCATGCACAGGACAATGAGTTCAATGTTCTTCAGTGGCCTTCCCAGTCACCAGTCAATGGCATGAAGAATTGAGGCTGTTGTAGAGGAAAGAATAAGATAGTCTGAAAAGGTATGTTTTTAGCCTGTGTCAAAATATGGGGAGGGATTCTGCTGTCCTGAATAGCTAAAGTTTATTCAAATGTGTAATACATTTAGCAAAAAAGCTTTACACATTTAGATATGCGTTTTGTACATTTAGGTAAAAACTTGGTAAGTTATATTACACAGCATAATTACATTCTTCGGCGGCATCTGGTCTGTTTGATCATTGAAAGATGTCTCTTTTCCGTGTGGAAAAGTTTGAGGTGCAAGTTGTTCTGCAGTTCCTTGTGGTCAGCTGATGCAGCGATGAGCGTACACCAGCTTCCACTTGGTTAGCAGTAGGCCTGTCCTTGTGGTTAATGCCAGGTAAGCTTTGTGTGTGAGGCCTAGTCGCTGTGGAGAACTCGGCCCTTGTCTGCGTTGGGAGCAGAAGAGAGAGTCTAAAGATAACGGCAAAGAGTAGTGAAGAGGCAAGAGAGTGGACAATGTGCTATACTGTAAGGTTTATTCCTTCAGGCATTACGGTATTGGCCGGGGCAGTGCTGTAAATGTCACAAATGTTCCCTGTGGAATCCTGGGAAATGTGGTCCCTATATTACAATTTGGTGTTGGGAATACAATGTTATTTATATAAAGTAGACCAAAGAAGTGGACCAAGAATAGACCCTTGTGGGACACATTTTGCAAATTTAATGAGAGCTTGATTTGAATTGGTATGTCATTACAGTTTGATGATGCACACTTACGGTGAGCACTGTAATTAATTTGACAGTGACACATTGTTCAATTCTGGTCGCATCTGACCACTGCACACTGTCCCAGTCATAAGATGCAACCAATCTCTGCAATTCTTAAACTGTGATCCTTGGGTTCTTTTTGGCCTCTTTCACGATCGATCTTCCTTGCCATCCATCGGGACAACATGCACTTATGTCATCTTCCTGGACAGTTTGCAATGTATTGTCATTCCCATAACCAGACTTGTGATGATTAAATTACCACTGGCCTCTTCTGAATTGACAGCTCTTTGGCTTTTCCCGATGGTTGATGGATGACAATAGACTTGTGCATGTTTATTACCTCATTTTTAAACTCTTATAAAGCACAAAGTGATGGAATGACACAACATAGTTCCTTTAGCCTGAGATTAACTAAATTTAGTCAAATTATATTGCCAGTTTCACATTGATTTTAATAACAATAATTGTTTGGGGTGCCAATGAAGTTGACTCCTATATTTTTCATTAAAAAAGTAAAACATGAGAATATATGTATTGAAATAAAAGTATATAACCTTCCTATTTTTTGAAACATGACATATATACGCAGTGATCACTTTATTAGGTAGACTTGCAAATATTTAATCAGCCAATCATGTGGCAGCAACTAAATTCATAAAAGCATGTAAATGTGGTCAAGAGTTTTATTAAGTAAATACCTAATAAAGTGCTCAGTGAGTGCAGATTTGTATATGTGTTGTTTATTAAATACAGCCTTTTTTCTTCATTTTAATCAAGGTTACCAATAATTAATCAGCCCACTGTATATCATTATCTTTATTTAGCCTGGTAGGTGAGGGCCCACTGACAACAAAGTATCATGGCATGACACAAGCAGACCAGAATACAATAACAGAGAAGATGACACAATATTATAATTAAGGCACATTTGATGGCACAACATTTTTTTTAATCTAATGGAATTAATGGTTCAGGGGAGCTGTCACATTTCCAATATAATACAACTTTCAAATTAAATTCATGTGTTACTGTTGTGGTGGGGATGGGGAGATGGAGGGGATTGGGGGGGGGGGGTCTCCTATTCTCAAGAAAATACAATTCAACAACATTATGTTTGATATCACAGAGACATGCACAATTGTGGCAAAACACCAAGACCTAAAAATAAACAAATTTAAATGTGTTGGCCTACCCGAGCCCTGCCCACGCTGCTACCTTGGCTTTCTGGAACATAGTAAATATTCTATTCCTGATCTCTTTGGTTGCAAGGGAATACACAATGGGGTTCACACAGGGTGGTACAGCTGACGCTAACGACAAGGTCACTGTAATGCCATCCCTAATCTTATTAAATAAAATAATGTCAATGAGGAGCACAGTCAAAAACGGCCCGTAGAAAATCGCCACGAGAACGAGATGTTCTGAACAAGTTACCAGCGCTTTGTGTCTGCTCTCCACACTTTTCATTCTAAACACGGATGTCAAAATACAACCGTATGACATGCCGGTTAAACTAAGGTTCCCAAGTACAACAATAAAAAACAAAGAAGGGAAAATGGACCACTCCAAATTGTTATTGCAAGCTAGTCTGAAAACCAGGCCAAAGTCACAGAAGTGGCTCTCCACAATGAGAGAATTACAGAAAGACAGTCTGGTCACGATTGAAACTAAGAAGAAGGGAATACTTGCACAAAATGACCAAACAGTGACTAAAATAATGATCATGACGCTGATTGTGTTGATCGAGGTTTGTCTCAAAGGGAAACATATCGCAATTAACCTGTCATAGGCAAGGACACTGAGTGAAGACGACTCTAAAAAGAGAAAGCAGATATAAAAAAACATCTGTGCCAAGCATGCGTTGTAGGAAATAAAGTTATCTTTCACGAGAAACACCTTGATCATACCAGGAACAAAGGCTGTACTGAAGATCAAATCGACGATCGCCAGATTAGCCACAGCAAGGTACTTTGGAGTGTGTAAGCGATGATCTGTCACTATAATGAAAATGAGAATGGAGTTGGACAACACCGTTACTATATAAAGAACTGCAAGGAAAATTAAATATAAATCGATAAACTTTAATGACGAAAATGAGACAATGTAAAATCCTGCTGGTCGAAGGTTGGAGTCATTTCTGATCGAAGTGCTGAGGATTGTCATTGCACGGTGTTTAGGGCCTCCGCGTGTCTGCGTTTCCTCTTTTCCCTGAGATAGAAACAGTGTCTATGAATGAAACAAATACAACCATGCCAGTTCAGTCAAAGTTTGGGTACCCATTTCCAAAACTACTATGGTATAAAACCGGATGTTTCGACACTGATTCATGATTGGCGGGCACCGCGTTCTACAGTGACCACAAATACCATACAATTACAGTAAATCAAACAGCCTCTTTACAGAAACACTATTAAACTTTGATATTTTTGGAGCAATAGACACGTGGTTTGAAAGCCAATGAATGCAGACTCCAGGTAGCCTAACATTAAGCTGTTTCACTGGCAGTGTGCTAGGCAGCTTCTTTTATATTTATTTGGCTGAGAAACAACGGGCATAGGAACTGCAGGGTGAATCGCGTAGCAATCGCGGTCTAAATATTATTCTATTACTATCAGGGATGGTTGTAACCCGTAACTCCTACAAAGCGGATTGCTTTTCACTTTTATTTCTCAACTAGCCTAGGAAATTGAAGAGAAAAACAAGCATTGTACATGGGTAGACAGCTGACTTCACTCATACGTGTGCAAACACACACACTTTTACATTATGTTCGTTTGGAAGGAGATTTGGACATTAGAAAGCTGTTGGACATTTAAAGTGTAATTGATTTTATTTAAATATATAATTTTAAAAATAGTGACATAAAAAAAACTACTGTATTTGAAAAACGCATTTGAAGCTTTCCTGGCTTGATTTAAGCAGATTTTCTGTTCCTGTCACATTCATTGTGACATTAACTCATACATTCTGCTAGTAGATGTCTAAATGACTGATATTTGTAGATTTGAAATTTGATATTTGGCTAAAAATATGAACCAAATATATAAAAATAAAAATAAAATAAAAAATGAAAAAAATCTAATAGGCCCTGGTCCTTATTTTTGTTGTGCAGTTAGCAGTTGAAATTGTACTTCCCTCTAGGGTCTTTCAGCGCACTGATTCCTGGTTATGGGTATGCACTTTGTTGTACGTCGCTCTGGATAAGAGCGTCTGCCAAATGCCATTAATGGAATATAATGTAATGTAATGTATATTATTGTTTGAGAGCTGTACATTGTAAAAAGGTTCAAGAAAAAACGGACAAATAACTGGCAGCACCGGGTGCGAGACAAAAATCGTGAAATGATAGTAAAATAGCCTAATTCAAGTAACAGGAGAACACAGTTGCCTAAATGTACTGGGGTGCGTTCACTTAGGCGGTTGCTTAAGGGATAGCTTCTACGCGCGACATTTCTAGGCCGATCGATTCGCTCTAAGATCGATTATGCACTCCATGCAGCGACTGTTTGACTGCGTTCTGAGAGAAAGTAGTGTTATTTATTAATAATACACTGCAGGAATACTTACATATATTGCATTTATCATGACTGATGGGAACGTATTAATAGAATTAAAAAGTTACAAACTACATTTTCCAACTGTATATATAATTTTCGCCAAATTATATATACGGTTAGTGATACGGTTTGTGGCTACGCCACCTTGGAATACGCCTTCTTTGGCATGTCATGTTTTATTTACATTATTCTATCTTTGTCATCGTGCCTTAAATGATTTTGCAATCAGGGTTGATTTGTCAGAAGCACCATCACATTACTGGTGTAATTCACTATTTTCTCTGATTAGCTGACGTTTTCAATAAAAGCGCAACAACAAGCAAAACGCGCCAACACGAAAACAACATTTATTTTATTTTATTTTTGACATACGGCTATACAACATCGCTAAGGTATAGCTAAGAGTGGTCCAGACCAAGAACGTTTGGGTAAACACACTGAAACGTTAAGGTAGAGCTTAAGGTACAACCTACGAACGACGTAGCGTTAAGAAGGCTTCAGGAAACGCACCCCAGAATTTTACCTTAAACTGCATGCAGACTGACTGTTAAATAACCACTGCTGTTTTACAGGCATTTTCAGAATTATTAACATAAAATACTTTTAATGAAGTGATAGGAAATGCTAAATATTCGAAGAAAACAGAAAATGTATTTAATGATACGGTGTAAAACAGATTAAAATAGTATTATACGTTTTTATTATTAAATGTAACGTTTCAATGAAGACTGGTTAACTCTTCCATCCATCCATCCATCCATTATCTGAACCCGCTTATCCTGATCAGGGTCGCAGGGGGGCTGGAGTCTATCCCAGCATACATTGGGCGAAAGGTAGGAATACACCCTGGACAGGTCGCCAGTCCATCGCAGGGCACACGCACCATTCACTCTCACACACTCACGCACTCACACACTCACGCACTCATGCCTACGGGCAATTTAGACTCTCCAATCAGCCTAACGTGCATGTATTTGGACTGTGGGAGGAAACCGGAGTACCCGGAGGCAACCCACGCAGACACGGGGAGAACATGCAAACTCCACACAGAGAGGCCCCGGCCGACGGGGATTCGAACCCAGGACCTCCTTGCTGTGAGGCGGCAGTGCTACCCACTGCACCATCCGTGCCGCCCTGGTTAACTCTTCATAGGATCAAATTAATTCTCGGAACAATATTAGCATGAACAAAAAGTGAATTATATATGTTGGAGCAAAAAGTGTTACAATCACACCCGGTTTACCATACCACTACGCCAACTGAGTATTGTATTGATTCCAAGCTGTACGCTTCCATGTCGAAGGTAAGTGCGTGGAAATGCTGACCCTCAGCCCTCGCGTCTGAATGAACTGCGAAACTGAGAAAAATTAGCGCAACAGCAAACTGTACTCACCAATTCACTTCAGCATAGAACAACTGCCGGAGATCATTTGTCAGATTGTGTTTCTCTCCTCATGCTGCAGAATATATCTCCTTGCACGTGGGGAAATACGGGGATTCTTCTGGGACGTCAATTAAGACCCGCAACTACCCTCCGTTCCATTTCGAAAGTATCTCTTTGATGGCTGAAGCATTAATGAAATTTATATTGAAATTTCGCATTGAGCAGACCCCTTTTCCAGACCGGTTTCACACTGCATTTAACAGGGCTGGACCTTCTAAGCAGATAAATAGCATTACAGTTGTAATAATCACAGAATAATAATATGTATAAAATTGATTTTCAGAAAACTGGTTTGAGAGAGGTCCTACAAATTCTCAAACTGAAGAAACGTATAGATCATGCATATATTTAAGCTGAAAACAATATTAAAATTGTAACAACACATATGTGTCAAATGTTTAAATTGTATGGTTCCCTCATCACCTCTCTTCCTCATTTGAATGTAGAAAGTTTATTTTTGAAAGAAGATTGAATATTCGCTTTACCTTTATATAACAAATAGGTCAACTGAGGAAACAGGTGCCACTGATAAAAGTGTACTATAGCATTACACAAGCACATCACAAGACAATAAAAGAGAAAATAGTTTAAATTAATAGTGAATTTTGAAATATTATGATATAGCTTCTGCAATTACTGTTGCTCCATGACATATGTTAAACAATGATCAGAAATAACTTCATGTTGTTTATTTACAGGTTTTATCCTAGCTGTGTTAAGTATACCCAGAACTAAAAGAA
Organism: Conger conger; assembly: GCF_963514075.1. NCBI lineage: Eukaryota > Metazoa > Chordata > Actinopteri > Anguilliformes > Congridae > Conger > Conger conger. The sequence continues at coordinate 60,191,209 of NC_083766.1, forward strand.
ACTGTGACGGCAATTAAAAAAAGAAAAATGTTTTGTATATTTAGGTAAATGTTTTCTCAGATGAATCCTGCATTTAGCTAAATGTTTTATTCATGTAGATTTGTTTTGATTTTATTTATTTATTTATTTGACATTTTATTAAACAATTAGAGCATGCACACTTTTATTAAAAAGTACATTTATATAAATATTTTGATTTAATTCATTAACGAAATATTTCGCCAAATGTTTCATACAGTTTAATATATAATTTTGGGACAGCGCATTTCAAATTTACATTTTGAGAAAAAGGGATATTTTTGGTAAATTTTCACATTAAAATAAGCATTATTTCTGCTGCATTTTGCACCCCATAATATAATAATAAAAACGAAGACCATTCATTTTAAGAACATGAATGAAGGGGAAAAGTTATTTAATAATCAATATAATTAAAATCATCTTATCATTTAAGATTTGCCCCAGGCATTTGGAAATTATTCCTAAGATGTCAATAAAAGTAAAGTTGCAATGTGAAAGTAGACCACATGTTGTTGAATATCTATTCATAAATATTTTTTAATATATGTAATTTTCATTATTTTGCCAGGGAGCTCAGTGGACAACTCAGTGTCACTGGCAATAAAATATCACCATATTACACAAGCAGACCAGAAGACAAGCAATGAGAAAACGACACAATATTGTACTACAATATTTTAATTACAATATTGTATATTGTATTAAAACACATTTTATAGTGCAACATTTAAATATTCTAATGCAATTAATGATGCAGGGGGGCTGATTCCTATTTACAATAAAATACAACTTTCAAATGGAAATAATGTGTCACTGGTGTGGTGGGGAATGAGGAGGTCTCTTATTTCCAAGAAAATACAATTCAACTTTGGAAGACTTTAGATAGACATGCGCAATTGAGGCCAAACACGTCGGCCTAAAACGAAATGGATGTTACTGATTTGAAAATGGAAATTTAATGCAACCATTTGGTCTACCTCTGCCCTGCCCACGCTGCTACCTTGACTTTCTGGAACATAGACAGTATTCTGTTCCTGATTTCTTTGGTTGCCAGGGAATACACAATGGGGTTCACACAGGGTGGTATGGCTGAAGCTAACGACAAGGTCACTGTAATGACATCCCTTTCCTTGCTGAATACAATAATGTCAATGAGGAGCACGGTCAAAAACGGCCCGTAGAATACTGCCACGAGAACAACATGTTCTGTGCAAGTTAAAAGGGCTTTGTACCTGCTCTCCACACTTTTCATTCTAAATACGGCTGTCAAAATACAGACGTATGAGATGCCGGTTAAACTAAAGTTCCCAAACACGACAACTAGAAACAGAGTAGGGATCGTGGACCACTGTAAACTGTCTGAATTGCAAGCTAGGTTGAAAACGTGGGCGTAGTCACAAAAGTAGCTCTGCACAAAGAGCAAATTGCAGAAAGACAGTTTGGTCACGATTGAAACTATGTAGAAACCAATACCTACACAAAATGACCAAACAGTGACGAAAATCGTGATCATGGCGGTGATTGTGTTGATCGAGCTTTGTCTCAATGGGAAACATATCGCAATGAACCTGTCATAGGCAAGTACAGTGAGTGAAAACGGCTCTAAAATTAGAAAGCACAAATAAAAAAACATCTGTGCCAAGCATGCGTTGTAGGAAATAAAGTTATCTTTCACGAGAAACACCTTGATCATTCCAGGAACAAAGGCTGTACTGAAGAACAAGTCGACGATCGCCAGATTAGCCACAGCAAGGTACTTTGGAGTGTGTAGGCGATGATCTGTCACTATAACGAAAAGGATAATGGAGTTGGACAGAACCGTTACAATATAAACGACTGCAAGGAAAATTAAATATAAATCGATCAACTTTAAAGATGTAAATCCGACAATGTAAAATCCCACTGGTATAATGATGGAGTCGTTTGTCATCGAAGCGGCGTTCATGACCTCCGCGTGACTGCTTTCCTCTGACACCTGAGAGAGAGACACAGAGACAGATGAATGTCTGCAGTGAAAAATATAACCAATTAACAGTTCAGTCTAACGTTGCTTACGCATTACCTAACCTAAGGATTACATTTAGACATTTAGGTCGTGGTGCTGGCGTAGTAATTGCCGAAAAAAGTGAACGAAAAATACATTACAACATTTCATTACATTACAAGGCATTTAGCAGATGCTCTTATCCAGAGCGACGTACAATGAAGTGCAGACTGAACACAGGAACAAATGTGACCATACAGATACAATCGGAACCGTTGAAGAGGGTTGGCAGCTAGTGTACCCCGCTATTGTATTGTCGTACCCCGAGTACGATGCAAAATTAGAGCAGCAGAAAATCGGTACTCACCAATTCACCTCAGCATAGGTCACTGTCGAATACCGCTCGTCTCACCAATTGTGCTTCTCCCGTCCTGCTGCGGAATATATCCGCTTGCTTATGGAACATGGGAATTCGTCGGGGACGTCAATTCAATTCCACAGCTACCCTCCCCTGCCCTTGGAATGCACAATCCCTTTGGGAGCTGAAGCATTGATACAGCTGATATCGCGTTTTTACCATTGACCAGGTCCTCTTTCCAGACCGACATAAACTGCATTTTGCAGTGCTGGACCTTTTAATAACTATGTAAATATTTAAATATGGACCTTAACGAAATGAACAGAGTTAAAATAAATATGCATATTCAGATGTTCATGAAAAATATTTATGTTATTTCTTAAAATAAAATAAAAATTTCTAAACAATATGAATGAAGATAACAGATGTAATTTGTGTGTCCAAACTGTCCAAAATCACAGCAATATGATATTACACTGAATAATAGAAGAGCATCATTATGTCATATGGTTTGTTGTGTCACTTTATAATTATTTTTAAAACTAGAAATAAAAGATAATGCAATGATGCAATGTTTCTCAGGATTTCATTTTAAGGGAGAACACCATCAAACTTGGCCACATACTCATTATTTAACGTTTCATCGACCTTAGTCTCTGATATTCCAATGACTATTAATACAGTGAAAAATACACTCACCGAGCACTTTATTAGGTATTTATTAGACTTTTAAAAATTTTTATTCTACTGCTGTAGCCTATCCACTTAGAGTTATGATGCGTTGTGTGTTCAGAGATGCTCTTCTGCATACCACTGTTGTAATGTGTGGTTATTTGCGTTACTGTCACCTTCCTGTCAGCTTTGACCAGTCTGGCCATTCTCCTCTGATGTCTCTCATTAACAAGGTGTTTCTGTCTGCAGAACTGCTGCTCACTGGATTATTATTATTATTATTATTATTATTATTATTATTATTATTATTATTTTGAACCATTCTTTGCAAACTCTAGACTCGTGTGCATGACAATCCCAGGAGATCAGCAGTTTCTGAGATACTCAAACCACCCTGTCTGCCACCAACAATCATGGTCAAAGTCACTTAGATCATGTTTTCTCTGCATTCTGATGGTTGATGTGAACATTAAGTAAAGCTCCAGACCCGTATCTATATGATCTTATGCATTGCACTGCTGCCACACAGTTGGCTGATTAGATACTCACATGAATAAATTAATCTGTCTGTAGACAAGTTGTGATGTGAAAGTAGACCACGCACTGGGAAGGTTTTTGTAATTATCTTTATTTATCCAGAGAGGTCAGACTAAAACAAGGTCTCACTGACAATTAAGGATCACAGAATTACACAAGCTGACCAGAAGACAGTAAATGAGAATATTACACAGAATTTATAGTTCAGGTCTCCTATTTACAATAAAATAAAATACAGTGGCAAGAAAAAGTATGTGAACCCTTTGGAATTACTTGGTTTTCTGCATTAATTGGTCATAAAATGTGATCTGATCTACATCTAAGTCCCAAGTATAGACAAACTCAATGTGCTTAACCTAATACCACACAAACAATTATAATATTTCATGTCTTTATTGGACACATCCATTAAACATTCACAGTGCTGGTGGAAAAAGTAAGTGAACCCTTATGCTAATGACTTCAACAAAAGCTAATTAGAGTCAGGAGTTGGCAAACCTGGAGTCCAATCAATGAAACGAGATTGGAGCGAGGTGTAGAGCTACTTTGTCTTATAAAAAACACTCAAACCTTTTGAGTTTGTTATTCACAAGAACATAGCTGCCAACTCTAGCTGCATTTGCTGTTTTCACACGCAAATGCAAATGCGTGTGTCTCACGCCGAAAGCGTGAGAGTTGGCAGCTATGCAAGAAGCATCTGCTGATGTGAACCATGCCTCGCAAAAAAGAGATATCCGAAGACCTACGATCAAAAATTGTTGACTTGCATAAAACTGGAAAGGGTTACAAAGTAATCTCCAAGACTTTAGGTATTCACCAGTCCACAGTTAGACAAATTGTCTACAAATGGAGACGATTTAGTACTGTGGCTACTCTCCCTAAAAGTGGGCGCCCCGCCAAGTTGACTCCAAAGGCACAACTCAGAATGCTCAGTGAGGTAAAAAAGAAGCCTAGAGTAACAGCTAAAGGCTTGAGGGAATCATTGGAACTGGTTAACATCTCTGTTCATGAGTCTACCATACGCAAATCATTGAACAGGCGTGGTGTCCTGCCAAGGAAGCCGCTGCTTTCCAAAAAAAACATCACTGCACCCCTGAAGTTTGCCAAAGAGTACTTTGACACTCCACAATGCTACTGGGAAAATGTTTTGTGGACTGATGAAACCAAGGTTGAATTGTTCGGGAAGAACACGCAGCGCTACGTATGGCGTAAAAAGGGCACTGCATACCAACATGAAAACATCATCCCAATGGTGAAGTACGGTGGAGGGAGCATCATGATTTGGGGCTGCTTTGCTGTTTCGGGGCCTGGACCGCTTGCCATCATCGAGGGGAAAATGAATTCTTAAGTTTATCAAGGTATCCTACAGAATAATGTCAGGGTGGCTGTCTGCCAGCTGAAGCTCAGTAGAAGTTGGGTGATGCAGCAGGACAATGACCCTAAACATCGAAGTAAATCTACTACAGAATGGCTTCAAAAAAAGAAAATCCGCCTTTTGGAGTGGCCCAGTCAGAGTCCAGACCTGAATCCAATAGAGATGCTGTAGAATGACCTCAGACATCCTAAGAATATGGTTGAGCTGAAGCAGTTCTGTAAGGAAGAATGGTCCAAAATTCCTCCTGAACGTTATGCAGGTCTGATCAGCAGCTACCGGAAACGCTTGTTGGAGGTTATTGCTGCCAAAGGAGGTTCGACCAGTTATTAAATCCAAGGGTTCACTTACTTTTTCCACCAGCACTGTGAATGTTCAATGGATGTGTCCAATAAAGACATGAAATATGATAATTGTTTGTGTGGTATTAGGTTAAGCACATTGAGTTTGTCTATACTTGGGACTTAGATGTAGAGCAGATCACATTTTATGACCAATTAATGCAGAAAACCAAGTAATTCCAAAGGGTTCACATACTTTTTCTTCCCACTGTACATCTTTCAAATGGAAATAATGTGTCACCGGTGTGGTGTAAGTGGGGGGGGTCCTCCTATTCCTAAGAAGATGCACAATTGAGGCCAAACAAAATGAAAATGAATGTTACTCATTTGAAAATATAAATTTACTGCAACAGGTTGGTCTACCCCAGCCCTGCCCACTCTGCTACTTTGACTTTCTGGAACATAGACAGTATTCTGTTCTTGATTTCTTTGGTTGCCAGGGAATACACAATGGGGTTCACACAGGGCGGTATGGATGATGCTAAGGACAAGGTCAAAGTAATGGCATCCCTGTTCTTGCTGAATAAAATAAGGTCAACAAGGATAACTGTCAAAAACGGCCCATAGAAAACTGCCACGAGAATGGCATGTTCAGCGCAGGTCACAAGTGCTTTGTGCCTGCTGTCCACACTTTTCATTCTAAACACGGCTGTCAAAATACAAACATACGACATGCCGGTTAAACTAAAGTTCCCAAACACAACAGTAAGCAACAGCATAGGGACAGTGGACCACTGGAAAGTGTTATTGCAAGCAAGTTTGAAAATGTGACCGTAGTCACAAAAGTGGCTCTCCACAATGAGTGAATTACAGAAAGACAGTCTGGTCATCATTATGACCAAGTAGAATCCAACACTTACACAAAATGACCAAACAGTGACTAAAATAGAGATCATGACGGTGATTGTGTTGATAGAGCTTTGTCTCAGTGGGAAACATATCGCAATGAACCTGTCATAGGCAAGGACACTGAGTGAAGAGGACTCTAAAATGAGAAAGGACAAATAAAAAAACATCTGTGTCAAGCATGCATTGTAGGGCATGAAGTTATCTTTCACAAGAAATATCTTGATCATACCAGGAATAAAGGCTGTGCTGAAGATCAAGTCGACGATCGCCAGATTAGCGACAGCAAGGTACTTTGGTGTGTGTAGGGCATGATTTGTCAATATAACAAATAGGATAACGGAGTTGGACAAAACCGTTACAATATAAACGACTGCAAGGAAAATGAAATATAAATCAGAAAACTTTAAAGATGTAAATCCGACAATGTAAAATCCCGCTGGTCTAATGATAGAGTCGTTTGTCGTCGAAGTGGCGAGAATTCCCATTGCACGCATTTGGCGTTCAGGACCTGCGCGTGACTGCTTTCTTCTAATCCCTGAGAGAGAGAAAGACAGATTAATGTCTAGAATGAAAAATACAAGCCATTGACTGTTTGCTGCATACCCATTACTTAACTGAGATTAAATTTAGACATTTAGCCGACACTCTTATCGATACGCAGTTACCTTTTTTTTTCATACTACCTACTTATTGAGCTGGATAGTTAAACTGAAGCAATTCAATATTTGTAACTACTGTAGGCTACATAGTCAGTGGGTGTTACGACCAGCCCCCTTTGGCGTGTCCCAACACAAAAAAGGGAAAACAGCATTTTTAAAAATAGATGAATTTATTAACAAAAGGACCAAAACAATCAATATCGGCAGCATGGAACCCTGATGGTAGCTGTTTTCCTCGAGTTCCTCCCTCAGAGTCTTCATATAGGATTCCTCACAGGTGCCTCCAATCCTACAATCAAAGTTAAAAACCACCCAGCACACCACTCATTCTACTAGGGGCAGACTAGAGTCCTGGGGATGTAACAGTGGGTTAGCTGGCAATCAAACCCATCACTTTTGAGTTATAAGCCCAGGTCCTTTTAACAATTAGGCCTATACTACACTGACAACCAAATTAACTACTCGTCTGGATCAACTGGTTAGCTTGATTTGCACTACACTTTCAGAACTTGAGAGGATAGTACAAGTTTTACATTTCCTGCATTATGGAATGTTTAAACACATAATTAATTTAAATGTATAATTATTTATTGACATAGAGGACTAACATAATAAAGCAAAAAGATAGGAGGCTGCAACCCTTCAACTAGTTTTGTCCACAGGGTTCCTTTTGTATTGAGGCTACAGCTAATATAATTATATATTTTCACCAAAAGTTTAGAGCACGATTAATTATTTCTCCCTGAGAAATGCTCATAGAACTACCTGTGTAAGCTATTTTACACACTCTCACATGAAATACAACTAAATTTTATACAGTATAAAAATAAATAAATTAAAAAATAAATCAATAAAGAAACAGCCAATTTAATAGGAGAACCACCACCTTGGAGGTGATGGCAGATGTGCCATTGGGTTGACCATCTCTTCCCCTACCATTATCACGCTTGAATTGTTTCCAGAATAATTGCTCTGTCAACAGGCAGCACTATTCGCGTAACTAGGCTATATCCAATTGTAACACAGGTAATATGTGATCAAGAACCCAAAGGAAATTAATACAATGTGTAAGGTGTACCTCATTCGCCTTTTGTTTGTTTTTCTTCCAAAAATGAGCTTTATAATAGGAGTACATGTACTTTTTCCTGACGGTGAACAGCAAGCAAACCGATCGTGGTTGAAAACAGAGAACAGGATAATTAGACCATTTGACACAAGGTTACAATTGTTTTTGTAAACACTTTTCTTAAATCAAGCATGTAGTTAGGTTTCATTTCAGGTTGACCACCTGCACTGAGAGTACAGCTACATCAGACCAATATTGTTACCTCAACTCCCAGTGCGATGTCACTCCACCGACATTAGTCACAGTCATGAGGTCATGGGGGACGGGAACTTCAGTTTTCTGCCAAACTATCATGACAAATGAAAACAGGGACACATACAAATGTGATTTTAAATGTTTCTTTATCACTGCTGCTCTTAGCCCAGTGACAAACACTCCTTTAATGACTTCAGCTGATTTTCTTCGACAAGCAGCCATTTTGAGGCAGCCTGTTCAGCTCCTGCTTAGAGTATTTGAGTGTGGCTGATACCATCCTCCTCAATGCAAAGAAACTGTAATTTTACATAATGTGCATGGGCAGTTAGTATATATTCAATAAAATTAGTTTTCAAATTTAATATTAAAATTTTACATTTCCATATATAACTCACATTTACATTAATCATTTATGCTTACGTTTAGTATTTACATTTTACATGTAGGTTGAGCAATGACATTTCCATTCAAAATTTACATGTGCTATAACATTTGTATGTATATATTATATACTTTTTAAAATAACGAATTTTATTAGCCATTACCTTATCCTACCCTTCGAACAGTGATTAAAATGTTTTGTCTCTTTAAAAATTGTACTGCATTTCTTTACACTCGGTAATGCTAAATGTGGAAGAATTGAGCAGGATTACTGAGTTTGCACCTTTATTTAAACAGCACCCCATTCATGTGATTCTATAGGAGAGCAGTGGAAAGTGACGTAGCCACTTCATCTTAGCTCAGCCAAGGCCACATGCCCTCCAGCAAAAAGCAGTAGTTCTCATCATCTACATTCATTTTCAATGAGAGACACATTTTTGGAACCTGCAAGCCACGCCGGGATAGCTGGCAAAGCAGCCCAAGGTTGGGTAACATGGCGCATAACCAAACAGATTAAAGGTCCAACGTGTGAATTGTCTCTGATCCTAATGGACATTCGGGCTCCAGTCGGCGAGTTGGATGAGTCGGATCATTTGGCTGAGCTCACCAATACCAGCCGGGTCGTTCGCCACCCAAACGGCTTTCATTCAGTAGCCTAGCACAAGATCTTTTTCTAAATGAGCCACTGCTAGCAAAATTTGACCTATAACTGGTGTTTGTGTACATATAGCCTTGCATTATCAAAGTAACAAGTAACTTTAAATAAATGCAACAAAAGATAGAAATTTAAGATTAAAAAATGTCTGCATTCAACTGTCACCTTTTTCTCTCGCGATGATTATTTCCATGACTATATCACTTTGTTTTGGCATGTCTATCTTTATGCGTCATTGCAGTTTATATATATTTAAGTTCGTCTGGATTCTCTTTTGATTAGTTACAGATGGAAATCATTACATAATGTGACTTAAATACAATTCCACAAACATCAATAAAATAAATGCAGGCCTATTGTGATTTAATCTTTATTTGCAGCCTAATATACTACGTGCACATCTACAAACCCGTACAGGTCAAAAACTGTACTTCATTCATCTTTCTTTCAGGATAAAATGTGCGCACTAATTGACTGGTTTGTTCATCCGTCACGAAAATATTTTTGCATCATGCAGTAAGCAGAGAGCGCAACAAATAGCACTTCATTATAGTCTATTCAGTCAATTCAAGACCAAGTAGCTTGCATCATCAGAACAAGCGACAATGCAAGCAGAACCTCGCGCTCGCGCTGCCGACATAGACCTACGCAGGACGGAGTCAAACGCGTGCTTCATCATTTTGCTCTGGCGAAATTCGCTGTAACGGTATAGTTTATTAGTTTACCTTTATTATCGAAGCCAGACCTAACGAGATCGTTTCTCATTTTCATATATCGAGAAATAAATTAACAGACAGACAGGCAGACAGATAGATAGATAGATAGATAGATAGATAGATAGATAGATAGATAGATAGATAGATAGATAGATAGATAGATAGATAGATAGATAGATAGATAGATAGATAGATAGATAGATAGATAGATAGATAGATAGATAGATAGATAGATATGATATGCGAGTCGGCTACCAACGTTGACCTAAATGAGCCATCTCAAAGATCCGACTCATTCGCGAACTACCCACCACTATTCCCCATTTCAAATGTTATTACGCTCACATACGACTGGCTGCGAGAGGCGAGAGCTATGCCTGGCGATTTCGTCGGGGGATGCATGCCCTCGCCCTTACTAATGCACAACTACCTTCACGCTACCTCCCACAGAGGGAAAGTGACAAGGCGTCTTCTTCGGCCTTTTCTCAGCGTGCAGTCTGGGTGGAATAATATCATATTCATAATATCATATGACATTGTGCAGTAGACTTACCACTATACCATTTGAATATTCTATTTGTAACTTTGTAATTTGTAACTAACTGTAACTATTCCACATCCGCTGAAATGTCGCAGGTAAACGCGTGGAAATGTTGCCATCGGTCCTACCGTCTGGAAGAATTACGAAAAAAAAACGGAACGATTAAAGGCACGAAGTAAAATTAGAGCAGCAGAAAATCGGTACTCACCAATTCACCTCAGTATAGGTCACTGTCGAATACCGCTCGTCTCACCAATTGTGCTACTCCCGTCATGCTGCGGAATATATCCGCTTGCGTATGGAACATGGGAATTCGTCGGGGACGTCAATTAAAATCCACAGCTACCCTCCCGTGGAATGCACAATCCCTTTGGGAGCTGAAGCATTGATACAGCTTTCATTGCATTGAGCAGAACCTCTTTGCAGAGCATTTTACAGGGCTGGACGTTTTTAACTATTTAAATATTTAAATATGGAACCTAACAAAATGAACAGGTAAGGTAAAATAAATATAAATAAATATTCAAATGTCTATTTCTTAAAATAAAATAAGACAACAGATGTCATTTGTGTGTGACTGTCTACAATCACAATGCAATATTATATGATACTGACTAATAGTGAAGCATCATTATGTCATATGGTTTGTTGTGTCACTTGAAAAAAACACAAACACTGTAAATATAATGCAATGATGCAATGTTTTTAAGGATTTCATTTTAAAGGAGAACACTACCAAACTTTCAACTTGGCCACATGCACATTATTTAACGTTTCATCCAACTTAGTCTCTGATATTTCAATTACTATTAATACATTTCCGATGCCTATATGTAAATAGAGGAATTACTTCGGGAAGACAGTGAAAACACCTTTGGCTCCACGATACATTCTCCAAATATTGTATTGTTATTCAGTATGGTTATAAATTAGGAGCAAGGCTGCTTTTGAATAATAAATGTGAAATTGTGGCATGTGTTTGACTTGTTGATGGGGGTTGGGTATTTGATCAATGGACCTCAATGACTATATTACTGTACAATATTGCACTGTGATTATTATACTTATTTTTTTAGAATCTTCTCGACCTGTTGCTATTTCAGGAGAGCATTAGAAGAGGGAGAGGTAGGGGGAGGTTAAGAGGCAGATGGGAGGGCAAACACTTTAGTAAGCAAAATACAGTATTTCTCCCCCCTTACAGACTCTGATGTTTCTCAACTCCTGCTCTCCCACCGCCCTACAACCTGTGCCCTTGACCCTATCCCCTCTTCTCTTCTCCAGACTATCACACCTGACATTCTCCCATTTGTCACCTCCCTTGTTAACTCCTCCTTGTCTTCTGGCTGTTTTCCAGCATCCTCCAAGAGGGCCCACATCACCCCGCTGCTAAAAAAGCCTACTCTGCATCATCCAGAACTACCGCCCGGTATCTCTGCTTCCTTTTCTATCTAAAACCATAGAACAAGTCGCTTTTAGTCAACTTTCTTCTTTCTTTTCTAACAACAACCTACTAGACCTCCATCAGTCTGGCTTCAGATCTGGCCACTCGACAGAGACCGCACTCCTCTCTGTCAGTGAATCACTCCATGCCGCACGAGCAGCCTCCTTCTCCTCTGTCCTCATTCTTCTAGATCTCTCTGCTGCCTTTGACACTGTGGATCATTCCATCCTCCTGTCCACCCTGTCAGCAACAGGGATCTGTGGCACAGCCCTGGACTGGATCGAGTCCTACCTCTCTGATCGCTCCTTCCAGGTTGCCTGGGCTGGTACGGTATCGACCCCTCGGCCCCTCACCATAGGAGTTCCCCAGGGCTCAGTCCTAGGCCCACTTCTTTTTTCTCTTTACACACCAGGTTCTTCCTATATATATGGGGAATCTGACCCTTTCTCACCCCCTACTCGACCCAGCTCCTGGTCCAAGCGATGGTTCTGTCCCGCCTGGACTACTGCAATTCCCTCTTGGCTGGCCTCCCAGCGTCCGCCATCAGACCCCTCCAGCTCATCCAGAATGCAGCAGCTCGTCTGGTCTTCAACCTTCCCAAATACTCACGTCATGCCCCTGCTTACTTCCCTCGACTGGCTGCCTGTCATGGCTTGCATCTAATTCAAAACACTGGTGCTAGCCTTCCAAGCTGTTAAGGGGTCTTCCCCAGCTTACCTACAAAAAATCATCAGACTGTAAGAGTATTAAATTATTAATATCTGGCATTATCACTCAGGGCTGGTCAGCTTGCTGGCTTCCTCTGGTATTGTGGCAAAATGTGGCTGTAAAGTAATTTAACCCAGGAGCATGCTATCACGTTTCAGGTCTGTCTCGCCATGTTTTATGTTTATTAATTTTGTCTTAGTCTTGTATTGTCTTATCATGTATTATGTTAGTCTAGGTTCGTCATGTTGTTTAGTTTATTTCTTGTTACGATTTATTTTCTCATCATGTCTAGTTATGTTTCGTTATGATTATATTACCTTGTTATGTTGAATGGTTATCGTCTTAGTTTTCGTTTTGTGTTATGTTTTGATTTATGTTTATTGTTACGTAGACTGGTTACTGTTTAAACATACACTTTTACATGTCTTTCCGCAAACCTTGCGTTCTGCCTTTTCTCTCTCTCTCTTTCTGCCATTCACTCCCTAATTGTTTCCATTTGTCTATTTACTAAAACTACTAACGCTAGATCAGGATTGGCTAGAAACTAACAAACTAATCATGTGTTCATGTTACCTTACGTTTCTCGTGCATGTCATTTACTAATTTACTAATGCTAGGGCAGGATAGGTTTATTACTAACGATTACTAATCACCTTGTTAAACTTGTCATCCATCGCACCTGTTTTCCATTTCCTTGCTACGCTCTAACTAATTGTCTACACCTGTCTACACCTGCATTTATATCCCAGTCGCACTACTGTTCACTGCGAAATTGTCTGCCTCTAGTTTTACTATGCAACTCTTGAGCATTATTTCTGATTGATTCACGTTTAGATCCAAGCCTGTTTACCGACTATTGTTTATTGATTTCTGTTTTGTTGACCATCGTTTGTTTTTGACCACGTCCTCGCCTACCGTCTTTGTACTTTTGCCTCGCTGATTGTTTTATGGTTTCGACTTCCGCATCGCCCTCGACTACGACTCTGCCTGCCGTCCGCCTGTACATCTGCCCCGCTGACAGCTCTCCTGCTACCGGACCTCCCTGCACGTTTACCGACTACGAGTTTGCCTCTTCCCTCGGCACCGTGCTTTTTGTTTGTTTATCGTTTGTTTGGCTGGATCTACGTGTATGGACTTTGCTTGTTGTGACTACGTTCCTGGGATTCGTCCCAAATAAAGCCCTGACAGGACTTTATTCCATTATTGTTTCTGAGTCGTGCATTTTGGGTCCAACCCCCACGCACCCGTCTCACATGCACCATTAACCCCCACTATCTCCGCACCCATACGGGCGGAGCCTGTGGGGGAAGACTCAGGCCTCCAGCCGTAAAACTCGTTACGACAGGGCAACATCCTTTACGGCACGGGAAGGTTTCAGAGGGCACGGCCTGTTGGGCCCATTATTGCCTTCGAACCCCCCTTTATTGCTCTCTCCCTCTGTACTCAGTCACTAAATGATGTGTACAGCATTGGATGTTTCATGACAAAGTCAGTTTAGATAATATTAATGTTTGGTATTATTCTGATTGTTTTTAGTGCGACTGGTGCAATGGTTTTATTTCTGCAACAGCAAACCCTGGACATCATAACCAACCTGGAGAAACTGTGTGGAGCTCTGCCCCAGTGAAAGCCATGTGCCTCAACCCCCCTGCGTTTCCTGGGGAGGCGTGGCTCCAAATTACAGATGGGTGACCCATTTTTAGGGTTAACATCAAAGGCCAGATTTTGGATTTAAGGACAGCAAACTAAGCAATCTGGGAGAATGCAATCAGCCTCCTGTGCAAACAGTGCACGTAATTTCTACGTACAGGGTGTCTGTAGCCAGACCGTATGTAGCTTTTATTACCAGGTATGACTTTTAAGACTCCGTAATTTGGTTTCCATTGTAATGTTTTTTGATTTGGAACTAGTGTGTAATTACGTTTGTAACTTGCCTGGTAAAATAAATTGTTAAAACTTGATCTGTGTGGTTTCGCTTACTGACACTCAAAGTTATACAGGGAATGCTTGGTTTACCCCCTCGAACTGGTCTAGGGAGGATGAATATTTACGCTTAATGTATCACGGCGTATAGCACCCGTAGACCTATGATGGTAAATCCCTCGCCTCCGCGTGATAGTTCATTCATGTCGAGCACAGCCGTAGCTAGGTTGGTCTGCTTGGGTCCCTAGGCTGTAAACAGATATACCCAAGAGTAGCTATTCCTGCGACCTCTGTGATGACTATAGATATCTAGTCAGTTTGTGAGACGTGCACATAACGCGCGATGTGACATGCGGCGGTACCAGCAGAGGACTGTTCGGAGAGTAAATCTCAGTACAGGATTCCTATAGCGATCAAGTCAAAATTATCAATAAGAAATCTACCTAATGTGGATACCTAATCTAAATTATTATTCTAAAATGGAGTCAGATAAATGAAGGTGAATCTATTGGCCCTATTGTGGAGATTCTCGGTCAGCCCGGACCAGTAAAGAGCGGAAGGCAGAGTGGTACTCCTGTCTTTGTATCATGGTTTATTTATTGGCTGATCTAGACTCTCTGCATAGGGGCCACTAATTTTTAACCCTATTAGTATTCTTTCAGCAACACCAGAAGGACGAGCACGCTGATACCTTCAGCCCTCGCTAAATTCCATCGTTGGGTTAGCGTGGGGTTTTACAAGACCCTACACCCCTGCCAGACCTCTTCGTTCAGCCTCCACAGGCCGCTTGGCATCTCCCCCTCTCCGAACTTCCACCTCATGCTCACGACTACTGTCTGTTCTGGCTCCACGCACGGTGGTGGAACAAACTCCCTGTTGAGATCAGAACTGTAGAATCTCTTCCCACCTTCACACGCAAACTGAAGACGCACCTCTTCAAGCAGCACCTCTCCCCGTCCCTCCCTACCTCCCTGTGAACCTTAATTGTTGTCTTTCTGTGATTTGCTTATTTGTGTATCAGTATTTTTTTTTTTTTTTTTTGGCTAGGTAAGCAGTGTTTGGCTAGTTAAGGGGTTTTGGTCATACTTTTGCGTTTGTTTGTTTGTTTGTTTGTTTGTTTGTTTGTTTGTTTAAAAAATATTATATAATAATAATAATTTCAAATTGGCCCTGGTCCTTAGCTTTGTTGTACTGGTAGCAGTTGAAATTGTACTTCCCTCTAGGGTCTTTCAGCGCACTTTTTTTTTTGAGATCTTGTCATCAGATTTGAAATGGGATTTGTCCAGTGGTTTGCCTGTGGCTCCATTTCTAAGGGTTTCTAAGGGTGCCAGGCACTGCCACAATAATATGTTTTCTTTAAAATACAGGAAATCAGTGAGAAAAAAATCTTTCACTTCCACTGTGTTTTAGCTTCAGTAACTTTTGATTTAGTTATACTAATTGTGGCCAACGATTATATAATTCTGGAAAAGTATAGGTTTACCTGTTTTACATGTGTGACTCAGTATTTCGTTACAAAATAAAGGAGAACAACATTTTTCAATTTTGCTTACATTTATTTAGGCTATACCTGAAAATAAACTACACAATAAACAATAAACTACAAACATACATTGTAAATGGTACATTTGTCAGCTATTTTTCAAGTCTCTGTGGTGCTCACCTAAAACGCTGCAAAAATGGGTGATGGCTGGCAGATTTGCCATCTGCCCGAAAAGCGGTTAAAGTAAAATAATATAAGAATGTGAACTTATTTTAACTTACGCACTTGTAAATCGTTTTGGATTATAATTGTCTGATAATTGACAAAAATGTCAATGTAAAATGTGAACTATCCATTGACAGGCCACCGAGGGCTATTCCCAGGAAAACATAATATAATTATGTTAATATAATCAGGTAGGTCAGTGGAGAGGAGAGCCTCACTAACAATGTGGTACAGTATTGCATAAACAAAAGCCATGGTAATAAAACAGAAATGACACACAGCTTCCAAGGCAACTCTTAAACTTGTTATGAGTTGTGGGCGAGGCTGTTTCCAAAACAATACAATTCAACTGCAGGGCATCGGACATCAGATGGACACGTGCAATTGTTTTCAGACACGTGCAGCCATTGCCACTACTGCCCTGCCCGCGCTGCTACTTTGACTTTCTGGAACATCGCTAATATTCTGCTCATGATTTCTTTGGTTGCCAGGGAATACACAATGGGGTTCAGGCAGGACGGGAGGCATGAGGCTAACGACAAGTTTACCATTTTCACCTGTGCTTCGACGACGAATGAGAAGAGTTCAATGAGGTACAGAGTTATGGTCGGTACGTAGAAAATCGCCACCAGGACGAGATGTTCTGTGCACGTAGCAAGTGCTTTATACCTACTCTCCACACTTTTCATTTTAAACACGACTCTCAAAATACAGGCGTATGACAAAACGATGAAACTAAGAGGCAGAAAAAAAACAATTATGCTCAGAGAAGACGCAGCGATCCACTGCAGTGTAGCATCATTACACGATATATTGATCAGGGCCCCGTACTCGCAGTCATAGTTGTACACATCGAGTGAATCACAAAAGGACAATTTGGTTAAGATCAAGACCAGGAATAACATGATGCTTATACAAAACGACCAAACAAGCGCTAAAATACAGATCATGGTTGTGGGAGTGTTGATAGAAGTATGCCTCAGTGGGAAACATACCACAATTAGCCTGTCATAGGCAAGTACACTGAGGGAAAATGATTCTAGTGCAACTGAACCGTAATAAAAAAAATTCTGTGTCAAACATGCATTGTAGGACATGAAGGTATCTCTCGCCACAACAGTACGGATCGTACTAGGAATAAATGATGTACTGCACATCAAGTCAACAACACCTAAATTAGCCACCGCAATGTACTTCGGAGTATGTAGGCGATGATCTATGCATATCATGAAAATTATGAAGGAGTTGCACAATACCGTCAGAATATAAATGAAGGCGAGGAGAATTAAATATAAATCAACAAACTTTAAATACGTAAATCCGATAACGTAAAATCCCGCAGGTCTAATGATGGAGTCGTTTGTGATGGAAGCGGAGAGAATTCCCATTGCACGTGTTCGGCGTTCAGGAACTCCGCGTGCCTGCTTTTCCTCTGGGCCCTCAGAGAGAAACAGAAGAATGGCAATCTATGAAAACATACAACCAGCACATGACAATTCAGGCTAATTCCCTACTAGTTGATTAGTTTAGGTTGACGACAGTAGGCATATAGCTTTCCATCAGCGCTTGGGAGGCCAACACATTGCACATTTTCTTCGTGATTCTTTTAAATGGTTAAAAGCGTATTTTAAAAGCATACCGCTTCGTGACTCAGCTGATTTTGTTCATAGACGCCCCTCTTTCACAATAACAACACTCTGACCGGGTCAGTTCCATTGGGGCAGAACTATGACGAACTGATTTATTGCAAAGGTGGCTTCCTATGACAGAGTCATGTGTCAAGTCACTGAGCTCCTCAGTTCGACGCATTCTACAGCCAATCTGTGGAAATCGAATGGCAGTATGCTTAATTTCATGCTGAAGTATCTCAATAAACGAATTGGACGGGGATATACACATGCTTTCGACCGAGTAAGTAACTTTTAAGGCCGGTTTCACATATACAGATAAAGCTTAAATTTGGACAAAATATATTTTTCTTTTTCTTGTAGAATCGCCATTTAAAATGGAATTTAGTCTAAGGCTAGGCTTCATAAGTGTCTGTGAAACTGGCCATCGGGGTAAAATATGTTATATAGCCGAATGGCAAATACAACATTCATACAGTATATTTCAACACATACGTGTAGTTTTGATGAAGAACCAACCAGTTGAAAGAAGATAATCATGCAGCGGAGGTGATTGCAAACATGCGTATTAGGGTACAACGTGTCATCCCTACCGATATCGCTCTTGAATATATTTGTAATAGCTGTAGGTTTTCCACAAAGCTTCTTGGATGACAGCCAGCAAAACCCGATCGCGACTGGAACCGTGAAAACTGAACCGCGGAACACACAATGCTCCAATTGATTTTTTAATTATGTACATTAAATCACGCGTATATGTTGTCTTATACTCCCCCGGTGTTGACCACCTTGAATGTGAGCTTCTCGTCGGCTTTACTCTTACATTTTCTATTCCCAATAAACGACTTAAATATTGTATCTGTCGTCAGAACTATTTCTGTTCCACATACATGTCGAATATATGCGCGTGGAAACATTTACCGTCAGCCCCGGCGTCTGAGAGAACTGCAAGCAAAACCCCCCCCCAAAAAAAACCGGATCGGTTAAATGCGATATACCGCAGCAGGATAAGGTTACTCCTCAGGATCGGTGGCTGACGAAAAGTGTTATGTGATTCTGTATTCATCCTGCAGAATATATATCTGATCGTTTGTGGAGTGCGTGTACATGGGGATTCTTCAGGGACATCACTTACAAACTGGTGCTGTGCCGTTTTTCGACTCCCCTTAATTAATCTTTTATTTTCATAAACGCATTCAATTAATTAGTCATAACAACACAGTGTGTTGGGCTTTCCCTCCGATTCTGATACTAAGCTTTAGTTATGTAAACATGGCAACTATGGGTCGTTGATTTGTTGACTTGATTCTATGACCATCTACGTTGGTCCATGGTTCTGACTTGATTTATACAAATGTTCTAAAGTATCACAAACAATGCAGTTTGTCCAAATAACCAAATTAACTCATTAAGCAAATAAAATCCTCAGTATTGTCTTTAAAATATCTGTCTAATGGTTCTGTGTGTGCGCATGTGCGTGCGTAGGTCATATGTTTTTGCGTTGGCATACCTGCGTCTTAAGATGAGGAAGGGCCCACCAAAAAATCTTGCACCCGGGCCCATCCTAACTAGCTACCCGCCACTGACTGCTACTAGACGTCATGCCGGGGCAGTGCTGTAAACGTTGAAGTTTGCTGTGGAATCCTGAGGAATGTGGTGCCATGGTCCCTAAATTATAATGTGGTGTTGGGAACAAAAAGTTATTTATATAAAATGGACCAAAGAAGTGGACCAGGAATAGACCCCTGTGGTACACTTTTATTAATTTCAAGAGACTTTGATTTGAATTGGTATGTCATTACAATCACGCGATTAAACATAACCTTTCATTTTTAATCCTTATTGCTATTAGACTGAATTCAGTGCTTACTAGGAGTATTTCTCTGTCTCTCTCCAAGCAGACAGACAGCCTTTGACCTTAATGTCTCTGCTTCTCCTAGAAGGGGGTAGCTGGCACATTCCAGTCTTACAGCAAGGTCAACAAAATACTGATAATTGTTAGTGGCCAGCTTCATGTCTTTTTGTTTTGCTGAAGCCCCCCCGTCCCCTTCTGGGTCAGAGTACTGGAAACTGTACATAAGTCTCACTATGTCTGATTCAAATCAGAGAGCCAGTTAGCTCTCTCACGTTCTGTTATTTCTTTGCAAATAAATAGGAAAGTTAAACTCAAGTATAGCTATCGTTGTTTTACTTGGATCTGTTTCTGTCAGGGTTGGGGAGGAGTACCGGCTGTGACCACCAGGGGGGTGCTTGATTACCTTCACCTGGTAGTCATTAGTATCAGCCAGGTACCTACCTCTGGAGAGTATTTAAGCTCTCATTCCCCTTCAGTCGTTGCTTCGGTGTACACTTACGCTCTGTCACCCAAGCTGGTATACGCACACGGTAGACTCTGGTATTCGAGTCAGGTATTGTGCTGGGTTTTGTTTCTTGCTATTCGCAAAAAAGAGCATTATTAATTTAGGTAAGGAAGGGGTTCTGTTCGCTGGCAGTGTGCCTTATTCGAACACCTTCCTAGGGTTTGAGTTTCTTGGTTTACTTTTATTTTGCGGCTCCTGTGAGTCTGTGGGTACGGGACGGTGTCCCGGGTATGTACTTTTGTTTCTAAGTTTTTCCGGAGCTGCGACTCCTGGTGTTTTATTTTCTGTGCCTAGTATTTTACACTAGGTTGTACGTTTATTTTGGGTTTCCCCCCCCGTTTCGGGGGTTGAGTGCGCACGTCTATGCACTCTGTTTTTCGTTATTTCTTCGCCCTGGTTTTAATGGGTAGCTTTAATTTTTGAGCCGTTATTTGGGGCTCTTATTTGTACGGAGCTGTCTCCATTTGTACCCCGGTCTCTGCTATTTCCCCGGGGCCTGGGTGGCGGACACTTTTGGTGTGTTCGCTCATTTAGGATCACCCTTAGTCGCGCTTGGCTCTCTGCACCTCCCCGTTACAGTTTCATCAGACGATGCTCACCGGTGAAATGTTAAACATTTTCTGGTCTGAATTTTTTTTTTTCCTAACATTTTGAAAACGCTTGGGCTCCAACACCATGTCATGACCCACATAGCGGAGACATGCTACAGTTCAGTAATAGGCAAACTGCTTCCATGCTACGTCATGCCTATGTTTCTCCCATGTAGCAGTGCCAAAGATATTTACTTTTTATAACCTCAGGTTTATAATAAATTCAGAAGACAAATAATCAAATACATTTCAGTAAAAAAAATATTTCATGCCGTTTTTGCCTACCATTCATATAGTACATTGCATTACAGGTCATTTAGCTAACACTTTTATCCAAAGTGATTTACAGTTGATTAGACTATGCAGGAGACAATCCTCCCCTGGAGCAATGCAGGATTAAGGGCCATGCTTAATCTTATTGTGGCTACACCGGGGATTGAACCACCGACCATGCGGTCCCAGTACTTTCATGTACCTTAACCACTACGCTACAGGGTGCCCAGTACTACAGTACTTAAACCTAACTAAAGTTGCTGGAGTCACAACCACTCTTTTTCTATTTGTGGATATTTTTAGATGACTAAAGATGCTTTAAGAACAACTGACATGAA
This sequence comes from Conger conger, assembly GCF_963514075.1. Taxonomy (NCBI): domain Eukaryota; kingdom Metazoa; phylum Chordata; class Actinopteri; order Anguilliformes; family Congridae; genus Conger; species Conger conger. The sequence goes on from NC_083766.1 coordinate 60,212,585, forward strand.
AACAGACAACCTTGGGATGAGCTTGAAACAACTTCTTGGATAATGCACTTATTTCCTGTCATGTAGTGTTGTTTGTCATGCTTCCCAGAGATCGTAGCAGGAATTAGAGGCAAAGCTCTGAAACAAAATTAGTTTTGATGGCAAGTTATTTTCCTATTAAGCAACATCACTAGTAACAGCCAACATAAAAACATTGTTTTATCATTATTATAGTTCATTGTATATTTTCTCAAAAATACAGCTAAAGTGGCCTGTGAAAATCCCTTTTAAATACATAATCATGGTATTTATTAGGCATATGGTGTCAATGATGGACTAATTACTGATCAATCAATATAAGTCATATATTTCTGGTTATAATTGTGTAACCATGACCAGTGAAAACAGATTTTGTAGGAAAACAAGACCCGCTGAGCCTGGTTTAGTCGGTCCCTGTAGCTCAGGTGTGTGGCAGAAACTCTATCCCTGTCAGCACAGAAGTGGGACAGGATCCTTTGTTGGTTGCAGACATAGTTCCTTTACTTCCTTCATTGAAGCATTTCCATCTCATTAGGCTACTTGTGTTACCACAGAAGATGTAGGAACTTCCCACACCTAGGTTGAAGGTTTGTAGGCCGCAATTCTAAATGTTCAACAGATGGCACAGGAAACAGGTAAGCAAAGATAAATGTAACAAAACTAACAAACTAACAGATTCAAAGTAGATTGGTGGGGACACACCGCCCCCTATTCCATGGCTCTCGAATCGAATGCACACTCTCTGGTTTGGGAAACCCAAGCTCTTCTTGAATTGTTAGCACCTCCTCCAATAGGCAAAAAAGCGTGCACAATAACCAATTGACTATTTACCTGAAGCGAACAATCCCCATTTTCTCCCCCCATGGTTTTACCATTTTTACTTCTTATATATTTGCACATTGTTGACGCTCCCTGCTTCCGGCCGTTTACCAGCCACCCCAGGGCTTGCCCTCTGTTTGGGTCGTTGCCCTGAGGAAACATGGAAGTCAGAGGCTGCGTCCCATTATTTCTCACTCCCCCGTCCTTTATTCTGCTCCCCCACTAAAACTCGTCTACTTCTCCGAAAGTAGAATGGAAGGTTGTGCAAATGATTACATCTAAGAAATATTTGGGGGAAATCTGGGCATTAATGGGTTAAAAACACATGTAGCGTTGAATAAGAACGAACCAGAACCAGCCAAACTGTGGAGGTGATGTCATGCATGCGTATTTGGGTACACCGTCTCTTTCTCTCCCGATATTGCTCTTGAATTGTTTCTAAAACGCCAGCGCCTTCAGCACACACACACACACACACACACACACACACAAACACGCAAATTTCTTTCAGCAGGTGATATCCAGTCACCTCGCTTGTTAACTCCTCCTTGTCTTCTGGCTATTTTCCAGCATCCTCCAAGAGGGCCCACATCACCCCGCTGCTAAAAAAGCCTACTCTGCGTCATCCAGAACTACCGCCCGGTATCTCTTCTTCCTTTTCTATCTAAAACTATAGAACAAGTCGCTTTTAGTCAACTTTCTTCTTTCTTTTCTAACAACAACCTACTAGACCTCCATCAGTCTGGCTTCAGATCTGGCCACTCGACAGAGACCGCGCTCCTCTCTGTCAGTGAATCACTCCATGCCGCACGAGCAGCCTCCTTCTCCTCTGTCCTCATTCTTCTAGATCTCTCTGCTGCCTTCGACACTGTGGATCATTCCAATCTCCTGTCCGCCCAGTCAGCAACAGGGATCTGTGGCACAGCCCTGGACTGGATTGAGTCCTACCTCTCTGATCGCTCCTTCCAGGTTGCCTGGGCTGGTACGGTATCGACACCTCGGCCCCTCGCCACAGGAGTTCCCCAGGGCTCAGTCCTAGGCCCGCTTTTTTTTCTCTTTACACTCGTTCCCTTGGACCTGTTATCACTGCACATGGTCTATCCTACCACTGCTATACAGACAATACCCAACTCTTCATCTCATTTCCACCATCTGATACACAGGTTTCAGCCCGTATCTCTGCTTGCCTGAGTGACATCCAGAGCTGGATGGACAACCACCATCTAAAGCTCAACCCAGGTAAGACTGAAATGATATTCATCCCTGCCATTACCTCTCCCCGTCTGGATCTCTCCATTTCCCGAGGGGATACCACACTTACACCATCACCCAGTGCAAGGAACCTCGGTATGGTGATGGACAGCAGACTGTCCCTCTCCGAGAACATTGACGGTGGTGACCCGGTCATGCAGGTTCTTCCTATACAACATATGGGGAATCTGCCCCTTTCTCACCCCCTACTCGACCCAGCTCCTGGTCCAAGCGATGGTTCTGTCCCGCCTGGACTACTGCAATTCCCTCTTGGCTGGCCTCCCAGCGTCCGCCATCAGACCCCTCCAGCTCATCCAGAATGCAGCAGCTCGTCTGGTCTTCAACCTTCCCAAATACTCACGTCATGCCCCTGCTTACTTCCCTCGACTGGCTGCCTGTCATGGCTTGCATCTAATTCAAAACACTGGTGCTAGCCTTCCAAGCTGTTAAGGGGTCTTCCCCAGCTTACCTACAAAAAATCATCAGACTGTAAGAGTATGAAATTATTAATATCTGGCATTATCACTCAGGGCTGGTCAGCTTGCTGGCTTCCTCTGGTATTGTGGCAAAATGTGGCTGTAAAGTAATTTAACCCAGGAGCATGCACCATTAACCCCCACTATCTCCGCACCCATAAGGGCAGGAGCCTGTGGGGGAAGACTCAGGCCTCCAGCCATAAAACTTGTTACGACGGGCCAACATCCTTTACGGCACGGGAAGGTTTCAGAGGGCACAGCCTGTTGGGCCCATTATTGCCTTCGAACCCCCCTTTATTGCTCTCTCCCTCTGTACTCAGTCACAAAATGATGTGTACGGCATTGGATGTTTCATGACAAAGTCAGTTTAGATAATATTCATGTTTGGTATTATTCTGATTGTTTCAGTGCGACTGGTGCAATGGTTTTATTTCTGCAACAGCAAACCCTGGACATCATAACCAACCAGGAGAAACTGTGTCGAGCTCTGCCCCAGTGAAAACCATGTGCCTCAACCCCCCTGCATTTCCTGGGGAGAAGTGGCTCCAAATTACAGATGGGTGACCAATTTTTAGGATTTTAGGATTTAAGGACAGCAAACTAAGCAATCTGGGAGAATGCAATCAGCCTCCCGTGCACACAGTGCACGTAATTTCTACGTACAGGGTGTCTGTAGCCAGACTCCCGTATGTAGCTTTTATTTTTTACCAGGTATGACTTTTAAGACTCCGTAATTTGGTTTCCATTGTAATGTTTTTTGATTTGGAACTAGTGTGTAATTACGTATGTAACCTGCCTGGTAAAATAAATTGTTAAAACTTGATCTGTGTGGTTTCGCTTACTGACAATCAGGGAATGCTTGGTTTACCCCCTCAAACTGGTCTAGGGAGGATGAATATTTACGCTTAATGTATCACAGCGTATAGCACCCGTAGACCTATGATGGTAAATCCCTCGCCTCCGTGTGATAGTTCATTCATGTCGAGCACAGCCGTAGCTAGGTTGGTCTGCTTGGGTCCCTAGGCTGTAAACAGATATACCCAAGAGTAGCTATTCCTGCGACCTCTGTGATGACTATAGATATCTAGTCAGTTTATGAGACGTGCGCATAACGCACGATGTGACATGCGGCGGTATCAGCAGAGGACTGTTCGGAGAGTAAATCTCAGTACAGGATTCCTATAGCGATCAAGTCAAAATTATCAATAAGAAATCTACCTAATGTGGATAACTAATCTAAATTATTATTCTAAAATGGAGTCAGATAAACGAAGGTGAATCTATTGGCCCTATTGTGGAGATTCTCGGTCAGCCCGGACCAGTAAAGAGCGGAAGGCAGAGTGGTACTCCTGTCTTTGTATCATGGTTTATTTATTGGCTGATCTAGACTCTCCGCATAGGGGCCACTAATTTTTAACCCTATTAGTATTCTTTCAGCAACACCAGAAGGACGAGCACCTGATAACTTCAGCCCTCGCTAAATTCCATCGTGGGGTTTTACAAGACCCTACACCCCTGCCAGACCTCTTCGTTCAGCCTCCACAGGCCGCTTGGCACCTCCCCCTCTCCGAACTTCCACCTCATGCTCATGACTACTGTCTCTTCTGGCTCCAAGGTGGTGGAACAAACTCCCTGTTGAGGTCAGAACTGTAGAATCTCTTCCCACCTTCAAGTGCAAACTGAAGACGCACCTCTTCAAGCAGCACCTCTCCCCGTCCCTCCCTACCTCCCTGTGAACCTTAATTGTTGTCTTTCTGTGATTTACTTATTTGTGTAGCAGTATTTTTTTTTTTTTTTGGCTAGGCAAGCAGTGTTTGGCTAGTTAAGGGGTTTTGGTCATACTTTTGCATTTGTTTGTTTGTTTGTTTGTTTGTTTGTTTGTTTTCTTTGTTTGTTTAAAAAATATAACAAAATAATAATAATTTCAAATTGGCCCTGGTCCTTATCTTTGTTGTACTGGTAGCAGTTGAAATTGTACTTCCCTCTAGGGTCTTTCAGCGCACTTTTTTTTTTGAGATCTTGTCATCAGATTTGAAATGGGATTTGTCCAGTGGTTTGCCTGTGGCTCCATTTCTAAGGGTTTCTAAGGGTGCCAGGCGCTGCCACAATAATGTTTCCTTTAAAATACAGAAAATCAGTGAGAAAAAATCTTTCACTTCCACTGTGTTTTAGCTTTAGTAACTTTTGATTTAGTTATACTAATTGTGGCCAACGATTATATAATTCTGGAAAAGTATAGGTTTACCTGTTTTACATGTGTGACTCAGTATTTTGTTACAAAATAAAGGAGAACAACATTTTTCAATTTTGCTTACATTTATTTAGGCTATACCTGAAAATAAACTACATAATAAACAATAAACTACAAACATACATTGTAAATGGTACATTTGTCAGCTATTTTTCCAAGTCTCTGTGGTGCTCACCTAAAACACTGCAAAAATGGGTGATGGTTGGCAGATTTGCCATCTGCTCGAAAAGGGGTTAAAGTAAAATAATATGAGAATGTGAACTTATTTTAACTTACGCACTTGTAAATCGTTTTGGATTATAATTGTCTGCTAATTGACAAAAATGTCAATGTAAAATGTGAACTATCCATTGACAGGCCACCGAGGGCTATTCCCAGGAAAACATAATATAATTATGTTAATATAATCAGGTAGGTCAGTGGAGAGGAGAGCCTCACTAACAATGTGGTACAGTATTGCATAAACAAAAGCCATGGTAATAAAACAGAAATGACACACAGCTTCCAATGGAACTCTTAAACTTGTTATGAGTTGTGGGCGAGGCTGTTTCCAAAACAATACAATTCAACTGCAGGGCATCGGACATCAGATGGACACGTGCAATTGTTTTCAGACACGTGCAGCCATTGCCACTACTGCCCTGCCCGCGCTGCTACTTTGACTTTCTGGAACATCGCTAATATTCTGCTCATGATTTCTTTGGTTGCCAGGGAATACACAATGGGGTTCAGGCAGGACGGGAGGCATGAGGCTAACGACAAGTTTACCATTTTCACATGTGGTTCGACGAGGAATGAGAAGATTTCAATGAGGTACAGAGTTATGGTCGGTACGTAGAAAATCGCCACCAGTACGAGATGTTCTGTGCACGTAGCAAGTGCTTTATACCTACTCTCCACACTTTTCATTTTAAACACGGCTCTCAAAATACAGGCGTATGACAAAACGATTAAACTAAGAGGCAGAAAAAAAACAATTATGCTCAGAGAAGACGCAGCGATCCACTGCAGTGTAGCATCATTACACGATATATTGATCAGGGCCCCGTACTCGCAGTCATAGTTGTACACATCGAGTGAATCACAAAAGGACAATTTGGTTAAGATCAAGACCAGGAATAACATGATGCTTATACAAAACGACCAAACAAGCGCTAAAATACAGATCATGGTTGTGGGAGTGTTGATAGAAGTATGCCTCAGTGGGAAACATATCACAATTAGCCTGTCATAGGCAAGTACACTGAGGGAAAATGACTCTAGTGCAACTGAACCGTAATAAAAAAAATTCTGTGTCAAACATGCATTGTAGGACATGAAGGTATCTCTCGCGACAACAGTATGGATCGTACTAGGAATAAAGGATGTACTGCACATCAAGTCAACAACACCTAAATTAGCCACCGCAATGTACTTTGGAGTATGTAGGCGATGATCTATCCATATCATGGAAATTATGAAGGAGTTGCACAATACCGTCAGAATATAAATGAAGGCGAGGAGAATTAAATATAAATCAACAAACTTTAAATACGTAAATCCGATAACGTAAAATCCCGCAGGTCTAATGATGGAGTCGTTTGTGATGGAAGCGGAGAGAATTCCCATTGCACGTGTTCGGCGTTCAGGAACTCCGCGTGCCTGCTTTTCCTCTGGGCCCTCAGAGAGAAACAGAAGAATGGCAATCAATGAAAACATACAACCAGCACATGACAATTCAGGCTAATTCCCTACTAGTTGATTAGTTTAGGTTGACGACAGTAGGCATATAGCTTTCCATCAGCGCTTGGGAGGCCAACACATTTCACATTTTCTACGTGATTCTTTTAAATGGTTAAAAGCGTATTTTAAAAGCATACCGCTTCGTGACTCTGCTGTTTTTTTTCATAGACGTCCCTCTTTCACAATAACAACACTCTGACCGGGTCAGTTCTATTGGGGCAGAACTATGACGAACTGATTTATTGCAAAGGTGGCTTCCTATGACAGAGTCATGTGTCAAGTCACTGAGCTCCTCAGTTCGATGCATTCTACAGCCAATCTGTGGAAATCGAATGGCAGTATGCTTAATTTCATGCTGAAGTATCTCAATAAACGAATTGGACGGGGATATACACATGCTTTCGACCGAGTAAGTAACTTTTAAGGCCGGTTTCACATATACAGATAAAGCTTATATTTGGACAAAATATATTTTTCTTTTTCTTGTAGAATCGCCATTTAAAATGGAATTTAGTCTAAGGCTAGGCTTCATAAGTGTCTGTGAAACTGGCCATCGGGGTAAAATATGTTATATAGCCGAATGGCAAATACAACATTCATACAGTATATTTCAACACATACGTGTAGTTTTGATGAAGAACCAACCAGTTGAAAGATAATCATGCAGTGGAGGTGATTGCAAACATGCGTATTAGGGTACAACGTGTCATCCCTACCGATATCGCTCTTGAATATATTTGTAATAGCTGTAGGTTTTCCACAAAGCTTCTTGGATGACAGCCAGCAAAAACCGATCGCGACTGGAACTGTGAAAACTGAACCGCGGAACACACAATGCTGCAATTGATTTTGTAATTATGTACATTAAATCACGCGTATATGTTGTCTTATACTCCCCCGGTGTTGACCACCTTGAATGTGAGCTTCTCGTCGGCTTTACTCTTACATTTTCTATTCCCAATAAACGACTTGAATATTGTATCTGTCGTCAGAACTATTTCTGTTCCACATACATGTCGAAGATATTCGCGTGGAAACATTTACCGTCAGCCCCGGCGTCTGAGAGAACTGCAAGCAAAAAAAACAAAAAAAAAAAACCGGATCGGTTAAATGCGATATACCGCAGCAGGATAAGGTTACTCCTCAGGATCGGTGGCTGACGATGATGTGATTCTGTATTCATCCTGCAGAATATATATCTGACCGTTTGTGGAGTGCGTGTACATGGGGATTCTTCAGGGACATCACTTACAAATTGGTGCTGTGCCGTTTTTCGACTCCCCTTCACGTGATCGTGCACGTCAAGCTGCACACTATGGGCAGAGCACTTTAATCAGCATTACTATAATGTGCCAGTGTTAGCTAATTGGCTTGTTTCAACTTCACTTCCCTGGGGAAGAGAGAAAAAGCAAGCAAAGCTTGTAAAAAGCTACACTGAAAAAAATGGCTTGTAGAATTTACTTTAAAAAATCTTTGTAACAAATTGCACTAAAAACAAATAAGTAACTGTCATGCTGTAATATCAAGTACAACATAATTGCCAACATCAAGTAAAATGTGCTTGCTACTAACCGTAACATTTGTGAAAATATTGAGTACATGTTACTTAATTATGTCCATTCAGGAACATCACTGGGCTTGTAATTGGTGAAAGTGTTCACACCTGGTCACCAAACTAACCATTTGGAGATTCCAAATGGTTAGTTTGGTGACCAGGTGTGAACACTTGTGTATGTGAGAATGTGTGAGTGTGTACATGAATGTGTGTGTGTGTTTGAGAGCAATTTTGACTTTAAGGCTTGTTAACCTGCCAGAGCTAGATAATAGACATAACCCAAACAAATTTTTTTTTAAATCAGTAAAATTTACATATATGCCACTCCTACCCAATATTCGTTGTGTCAATATTTTCTTGCTCGTAACAGACAAATCCTCAAATCTGAAGTAAAGATTGGTGCTTTACAACAGAGCAATCACAACATAACACAAATAAATGGGAAACTGAAACAACTTCCAACAACTGGTTGGTCAGGTCAAAGTTTGAACTCTACTCAATGTGCAATAGTGTGTGTGTGTGTGTGTGTTACCTGTGTATGTTGAGTGAGTGAGAGAGCGAGCAAGCAAGATAGAGAGCATGTGTGAGTGTGTACTTGAATGCGTGCGTGCGTGCGTGCGTGTGTGTGGGGGGAGGGGTGGTGGTGTGTGTGTGGTGTGTGTTTAAGAGAGCAATTTTGACTTTAAGGCTTGTACTTTTGGGGACAGCTTCATCCCATCCAGTTCCAGGAAAAGTTTCTGAAACACCCCTCAAAAGTGTAATGCAGTGTTTGGGGGTATGCAAGGTTGAGGGCATAGGTCAGTCCCATCAATAATGTGCAGGCTTTAGCGATGTTTCCACATCCAGGCAACACTTCCGTGCCTTCAAGGATGATGGACACATCAACTGGATCCTCTTCAGAAGCAGCATGGGCGACCAAGATCTTCAGGACGTGTTCAGTAGCATCACTGCAGTGGTCCTCCTGCATACAAGAAAAGACGACAATTCTATTGAGATAAACAAAATGTATTAATTCATAGACTTTATTGCCTGAGAGTAAATCCTATTTAGTTGACTGAGCTGTGAACTAAACATGTCTAAGCAGAAGGTTTACACCACAACAAATTGGAATGATTGCCTTCCTGGAGAGCAAAGCAAATAGCACTCACTCTGCTGGAGATACTGCTCATTGGTTGATTTAAAAACAAACACACCTCAACACCAAGTACTAGGACTAGGACTAGGTTCACCTGAGGGTTCCGTTGATTTAAATGTTTGACTACTGGGGGCACATTTAGTCCCAGGGAACCCTATGGCTTTGTAACCAAAAGCGCCTCTTGGTTTTAGTGATTATACATGTACCTGACAATCTTCAAAAAGATGCTCTCCCTCCTCGCCGAGGTACAGAATGAGGCTGCGGATAACAGTTTCCCGTCTCATCTCAATGCTTTGGTTCAGTAAACAAATAGAAGGCTGTGTGAGTTCTTGTGTGAGTGAGAAAGTCAGAGGAAAAAGTTCATCTTCCTGCAAAAAAAAACAAAAAACACCTGACTCAGTTTAAACAGGAAAGGCCTCAGTTTGGTCCCCACTACACCCCCCTTGGCCTTCATCAGGGTTAGAAGCTTGGGTGTGTAGGCGTCAAGTCTGTAGATGAAGCTCTGCTCCAGGGAAATTGTGGTAATTCTGCGGAATTCCTCTTTTATCTGCATTTATAAAAATCACAAAAACAAAATTCAAACTGATTTGAATAATCTGGTTCAAAATGAAAACTACATGAATTACATACAAGACATGAAAATTAATTAATTTGCCCTAACTCTTCTGTTTCTGTATGATCTCTAGACAAATGTGTACGAAGGGCCCCCCAACTTTTAAACAAACAAGAACAATCGGAGTACAAGCAGGGTAGTCACCGGCCTTGACCAGAGTGTAAATGTTTCAATCTATAATGCTTTAAGAGCTCTAACCGTTTTGATGCCCTGAAGATGCAATTTTTGCATGACCATCTCATACCATAAACCTACGATTTCTCCCTCATTGAAACCCGTCGATCGGTCCTCCTCCTTGGCTGATCTAGACTCTCCGCATAGGGGCCACTCATTTTTAACCCTATTAGTATTCTTTCAGCAACACCAGAAGGACGAGCACGCTGATACCTTCAGCCCTCGCTAAATTCCATCGTTGGGTTAGCGTGGGGTTTTACAAGACCCTACACCCCTGCCAGACCTCTTCGTTCAGCCTCCACAGGCCGCTTGGCACCTCCCCCTCTCCGAACTTCCACCTCATGCTCACGACTACTGTCTCTTCTGGCTCCACGGTGGTGGAACAAACTCCCTGTTGAGGTCAGAACTGTAGAATCTCTTCCCACCTTCAAGCGCAAACTGAAGACGCACCTCTTCAAGCAGCACCTCTCCCCATCCCTCCCTACCTCCCTGTGAACCTTAATTGTTGTCTTTCTGTGATTTACTTATTTGTGTATCAGTATTTATTTATTTTTTTGGCTAGGTAAGCAGTGTTTGGCTAGTTAAGGGGTTTTGGTCATACTTTTGCGTTTGTTTGTTTGTTTGTTTGTTTGTTTGTTTGTTTTCTTTGTTTGTTTGTTTAAAAAATATAATATAATAATAATAATTTCAAATTGGCCCTGGTCCTTATCTTTGTTGTACTGGTAGCAGTTGAAATTGTACTTCCCTCTAGGGTCTTTCAGCGCACTTTTTTTTTTTGAGATCTTGTCATCAGATTTGAAATGGGATTTGTCCAGTGGTTTGCCTGTGGCTCCATTTCTAAGGGTTTCTAAGGGTGCCAGGCACTGCCACAATAATATGTTTCCTTTAAAATACAGAAAATCAGTGAGAAAAAATCTTTCACTTCCACTGTGTTTTAGCTTCAGTAACTTTTGATTTAGTAATACTAATTGTGGCCAACGATTATATAATTCTGGAAAAGTATAGGTTTACCTGTTTTACTTGTGTGACTCAGTATTTCGTTACAAAATAAAGGAGAACAACATTTTTCAATTTTGCTTACATTTAGGCTATACCTGAAAATAAACTACACAATAAACAATAAACTACAAACATACATTGTAAATGGTACATTTGTCAAGTCTCTGTGGTGCTCACCTAAAACACTGCAAAAATGGGTGATGGCTCGCAGATTTGCCATCTGCCCGAAAAGGGGTTAAAGTCAAATAATATAAGAATGTGAACCAGTGGAGGCTGGTGACTTCCAGAATTGAGGAGGCCATTTTTTTCCGCTTGCTCACTTCACTCGCGATGGAATGTTCCCTGTTCTCTTATCTGTCTTTGTGCTGGCCAAAGGCATAGGTCTCGCTGCGGGTTTTCCTCTTGACACGGTAACGTAGATTTTTTTTAAATTGCTCATTTGAACAGCAAGGGTTAGGGCTTGAGCCAGGTTGTTTGTCTATTACCTGTTAATCACTTCTACTGGTTGCATACCTGTAGAGTGATTGAACATTTGTCTTAGGTAACTTAAATAGCTGTGGAATTTATCAGTAGATTAGCTTTGATTTGGTATTGCTTGTGAGCAATTGTAGGCCATTTAAATAGGCGTGTCAGAGCGACGCTAGCGTCGCTCCGTCCCCGTTTGTGATGTTATGTTTCTCCCCATCCCAGTCTGCTCTCTCCCTCGAAGACCCCCTCTGCGACGTGGGCCTCCACGGCGTCGGAACCCCTCAAACCTCAGCTATCCCCCGCTGACCCCCTGTGAGGACTTTGCTGTCACAGGGGGACTATGGAACTGCCAGTCTGCCACTCGGAAGGCTGACTTCATCCCTGCGTATTCCTCCCTCCAGTCCCTACAATTCCTTGCCCTAACTGAGACCTGGATCACACCTGACAACACCGCCACTCCCGCTGCCCTCTCATCCTCCTTCTCCTTCTCGCACACTCCCCGGCCTTCCGGCCGTGGCGGTGGTACTGGTCTTTTAATTTCCCCCTCGTGGAAATTCTCTGTTCTCCCCCTCTCTGACCTGTCCATATCCACTTTTGAATTCCATTCTGTTGCAGTATCCTACCCTACTAACCTTTTCATTGCAGTTATCTACCGTCCTCCAGGGCCCCTGGGAAACTTCCTTGATGAGCTAGACACCCTTCTCAGCTCCTTCCCTGAGGATGGCACCCCACTGATTCTCCTTGGAGACTTCAACATCCACCTAGAAGCCTCCCAGTCTGCTGCCTTCCTACCGCTAATCCACTCCTTCGGCCTCTCCCTGCAACACTCTCCTCCAACCCACAAGGCGGGCAATGTCCTAGACCTTGTCTTTGTAAGGAACTGCTCATGCTCCAATTTCACGGTTACCCCTCTGCATACATCTGATCACCACTTCATCTCATTCTCCCTCCCTCTTCCTCCCCATCCTCCTCCCCCTCCTCCCTCCCACACTTCCTCAGCCCGCCGTAACCTCCGCTCCCTCTCACCCTCTTCCTTTGCCAGCACCGTCACCGCCTCACTCCCCCCTCTCGAATCCTTCTCCAAACTCCCCGCTGACTCTGCATCTGCCACCCTCCTTTCATCTCTCTCCTCCGCCTTTGACTCTCTCTGTCCCCCTGTCTCAAAGCCACCTCGCACATCCCCTCCCAGTCCTTGGATATCTGACACCCTCCGTACCTCCAGGGCCAGCCTCCGCGCAGCGGAGAGGAAGTGGGGGAAATCCAGAGACGCTTCCGACCTCATGACTTACCAGTCTCTCCTGGCGGCATTCTCTTCCGATGTCACTGCCGCCAAAGCAAAATACTATCAAACGCAAATTCAGAACTCTGCTTCTAACCCCCGGAAACTTTTCTCCATTTTCTCCTCTCTCCTCAACGCACCGCCTCCTCCTCCTCAGTCCTCCTTCGCTGCTGATGACTTTGCTGATTTCTTCGATGAGAAGGTCGCAGTCATCCGCAGATCCTTTACAACCGCCGCCCCCCTCACTGTGCCCTTCCCCCCCTCTAGGCCCATCCCTTCCTTTTCCACTTTCTCCCCCCTTACAGACTCTGATGTTTCTCAACTCCTGCTCTGCCACCGCCCTACAACCTGTGCCCTTGACCCTATCCCCTCTTCTCTTCTCCAAACTATCACACCTGACATTCTCCCATTTGTCACCTCCCTTGTCAACTCCTCCCTGTCTTCCGGCGGTTTTCCGGCATCCTCCAAGAGGGCCCACATCACTCCGCTGCTAAAAAAGCCTACCCTGGATCCCTCCATCATCCAGAACTACCGCCCGGTATCTCTTCTTCCTTTCCTTTCTAAAACTATAGAACGAGCCGCTTCTACTCAACTTTCTTCCTTCTTTTCTAACAACAACCTGCTAGACCCCCATCAGTCTGGCTTCAGATCGGGCCACTCGACAGAGACTGCGCTCCTCTCCGTCAGTGAGTCACTTCATGCCGCACGAGCAGCCTCCCTCTCCTCTGTCCTCATTCTTCTAGATCTCTCTGCTGCCTTCGACACTGTGGATCACTCCATCCTCCTGTCTGCCCTGTCAGCAACGGGCATCTGTGGCACAGCCCTGGACTGGATTGAGTCCTACCTCTCTGGTCGCTCCTTCCAGGTTGCCTGGGCTGGTTCGGTATCGACACCTCGGCCCCTCGCCACAGGAGTTCCCCAGGGCTCAGTCCTTGGCCCGCTTCTTTTTTCTCTCTACACTCGCTCCCTTGGCCCTGTGATCACTGCACATGGGCTATCCTACCACTGCTATGCGGACGATACCCAACTCTTCGTCTCGTTCCCGCCGTCTGATACGCAGGTTTCAGCCCGTATCTCTGCTTGCCTGAGGGACATCCAGAGCTGGATGGACAACCACCATCTAAAGCTCAACCCAGGTAAAACTGAAATGATATTCATCCCTGCTAATACCTCTCCCCATCTGGATCTCTCCATTTCCCTCGGGGATACCACACTCACGCCGTCACCCAGTGCAAGGAACCTCGGCGTGGTGATGGACAGCAGACTGTCCCTTTCCGAGAACATTGCGGCGGTGACCCGGTCTTGCAGGTTCTTCCTATACAACATACGGAGAATCCGCCCCTTTCTCACCCCCTACTCGACCCAGCTCCTGGTCCAAGCGATGGTTCTGTCCCGCCTGGACTACTGCAATTCCCTCTTGGCTGGCCTCCCAGCGTCTGCCATCAGACCCCTCCAACTCATCCAGAATGCAGCAGCTCGTCTGGTCTTCAACCTTCCCAAATACTCACACGTCACCCCCCTGCTTACTTCCCTCCACTGGCTGCCTGTCATGGCTCGCATCAAATTCAAAACATTGGTGCTAGCCTTCCAAGCAGTTAAAGGGTCTTCCCCAGCTTATCTGCAAAAAATCATCAGACCCTACACCCCTGCCAGACCTCTTCGTTCAGCCTCCACAGGCCGCTTGGCACCTCCCCCTCTCAGAACCTCCACCTCACGCTCACGACTACTGTCTGTTCTGGCTCCACGGTGGTGGAACGAACTCCCCGTTGAGGTCAGAACTATAGAATCCCTCCCCACCTTCAAGCGCAAGCTGAAGACACACCTCTTCAAACAGCACCTCTCCCCATCCCTCCCTACCTCCCTGTGAACCTTAATTGTTGTCTCTGTGACTTGTGTATCAGTATTTTAGTTGGCTAGGTAAGCAGTGTTTGGATAGTTAACTTTGGTGACTTTTGCTCTGTTTGTTTGTTTGTTCAAAAAAAAAAAAAAAAAAAAAAAAAAAAAAATGGCCCTTGTCCTTATCTTTGTTGTACAGGTAGCAGTTGAAATTGTACTTACCTCTAGGGTCTTTCAGCGAACTTATCCCTGGTTATGGGTATGCACTTTGTTGTACGTCGCTCTGGATAAGAGCGTCTGCCAAATGCCAATAATGTAATGTAATGTAATGTAATACTATTTGGAGTGTAAGCTACAGTCAGAAAGTTCTGGCTGATGAAATTCATTGTGCAGAGCTTAGCCTTGTGCCTTCCTGAAGAAATGACATTGCTGTAAGTCTATGAGCCTGCCTGATAATTAAGCTGAGAAATGACATTTGGATGTAATATAAATGCCAAGCGAACATGTGTAAAAGGCAGGAATTTTAATTATGTAGTTAAAAACAATTTTGTTTAGCTTACATTTTTCATTCTTCTACAGCTTCAACATGTAATCACCAATTTAATCAAGTTTAGCATATAAAAAAGATAAGATAACACTTTCTTTATCATAAGTAGTTTTATTCAATATATTTAATATAAAATATGTAAAAATATGGTTCCAGTTGGCTTTATCTAACGTTAACGTTATCCACTAGAGGGCAGCACTCTATTCGTATTTAGAGTGAATTTCCTCACAGAGCAACAATTCGGTAATTTGATATGGAAGATTATTAAATTGACTTGTAATAAAACGAAATGGACTACATTAAAAATAAAACTGTTCAATAAATCCCAAATGGTGTCTAACATGACCTATTGAATGTCATTCTCACTCCCTAGTATCTGGAATCTGCATATCTCCAGCCCAAGATCTCAAATTGCGCTAGAATCTCGCCGACTTCCGAGGTAGTTTTAAGCAAAAGTGTTTGGCCAAATGAGCTATAAACTCCAGGGATGATAGCCAGGGGTGTTCTCTAAATTTCCTGAAAAGCACAAGTTGATAGGACACTCGTAGCCACTATGGCGAGTGTTTGTTTGACTGAAGTGACTAGCGAATTCTCAAAATGGCTTCTGTGTTGAATAGGAAAGGAAAGGATAGTTGATTCCAAATGAACCAGTAGCATGTGATTGGACGAACAAAATGTCAATCTTTCAGCCCTGGACACAATGCATGGTGAGGCTAGGCCTCCGTTGCCCACCCATTTTCAGTGATCTGGCCAATCACATATTGGCATGAAAAAAAATGCATTACATTGACTTCTATGAGAATCTCATTTCCTCGGGGAGGCCTGGCCTGGCCTGGCCTCCCTTAATACAAACTGATAGGGAAATCTGGCCTGTTGCTTTACAATTGCAATATTGGGTTTTAGCCATGGGAAAATTTAGATTTATGAACAAAACTAAAATAATATGAATATAAAAAATAAAAAATATGTTTTTTGTTAAAATAAATAAATAAAATAAATATATTTATTGTTTTTTTTAAATCTCTCTCTTCTCTCAAATTATTGGGGAGGCCAGGCCTCCTCCACCTCTATGGAGGAGCCTCCACTGATGTGAACTTATTTTAACTTACGCACTTGTAAATCGTTTTGGATTATAATTGTCTGTTAATTGACAAAAATGTCAATGTAAAATGTGAACTATCCATTGACAGGCCACCGAGGGCTATTCCCAGGAAAACATTATATAATTATGTTAATATAATCAGGTAGGTCAGTGGAGAGAAGAGCCTCACTAACAATGTGGTACAGTATTGCATAAACAAAAGCCATGGTAATAAAACAGAAATGACACACAGCTTCCAATGGAACTCTTAAACTTGTTATGAGTTGTGGGCGAGGCTGTTTCCAAAACAATACAATTCAACTGCAGGGCATCGGACATCGTGCAATAGTTTTCAGACACGTGCAGCCATTGCCACTACTGCCCTGCCCGCGCTGCTACTTTGACTTTCTGGAACATCGCTAATATTCTGCTCATGATTTCTTTGGTTGCCAGGGAATACACAATGGGGTTCAGGCAGGACGGGAGGCATGAGGCTAACGACAAGTTTACCATTTTCACATGTGGTTCGACGAGGAATGAGAAGAGTTCAATGAGGTACAGAGTTATGGTCGGTACGTAGAAAATCGCCACCAGGACGAGATGTTCTGTGCACGTAGCAAGTGCTTTATACCTACTCTCCACACTTTTCATTTTAAACACGACTCTCAAAATACAGGCGTATGACAAAACGATTAAACTAAGAGGCAGAAAAAAAACAATTATGCTCAGAGAAGACGCAGCGATCCACTGCAGTGTAGCATCATTACACGATATATTGATCAGGGCCCCGTACTCGCAGTCATAGTTGTACACATCGAGTGAATCACAAAAGGACAATTTGGTTAAGATCAAGACCAGGAATAACATGTTGCTTATACAAAACGACCAAACAAGCCCTAAAATACAGATCATGGTTGTGGGAGTGTTGATAGAAGTATGCCTCAGTGGGAAACATACCACAATTAGCCTGTCATAGGCAAGTACACTGAGGGAAAATGACTCTAGTGCAACTGAACCGTAATAAAAAAAATTCTGTGTCAAACATGCATTGTAGGACATGAAGGTATCTCTCGCGACAACAGTATGGATCGTACTAGGAATAAAGGATGTACTGCACATCAAGTCAACAACACCTAAATTAGCCACCGCAATGTACTTTGGAGTATGTAGGCGATGATCTATCCATATCATGGAAATTATGAAGGAGTTGCACAATACCGTCAGAATATAAATGAAGGCGAGGAGAATTAAATATAAATCAACAAACTTTAAATACGTAAATCCGATAACGTAAAATCCCGCAGGTCTAATGATGGAGTCGTTTGTGATGGAAGCGGAGA
This sequence comes from Conger conger, assembly GCF_963514075.1. Lineage (NCBI taxonomy): Eukaryota > Metazoa > Chordata > Actinopteri > Anguilliformes > Congridae > Conger > Conger conger. The sequence continues at coordinate 60,230,149 of NC_083766.1, forward strand.
GAATTCCCATTGCACGTGTTCGGCGTTCAGGAACTCCGTGTGCCTGCTTTTCCTCTGGGCCCTCAGAGAGAAACAGAAGAATGGCAATCAATGAAAACATACAACCAGCACATGACAATTCAGGCTAATTCCCTACTAGTTGATTAGTTTAGGTTGACGACAGTAGGCATATAGCTTTCTATCAGCGCTTGGGAGGCCAACACATTCTACGTGATTCTTTTAAATGGTTAAAAGCATACCGCTTCGTGACTCAGCTGATTTTGTTCATAGACGCCCCTCTTTCACAATAACAACACTCTGACCGGGTCAGTTCTATTGGGGCAGAACTATGACGAACTGATTTATTGCAAAGGTGGCTTCCTATGACAGAGTCATGTGTCAAGTCACTGAGCTCCTCAGTTCGACGCATTCTACAGCCAATCTGTGGAAATCGAATGGCAGTATGCTTAATTTCATGCTGAAGTATCTCAATAAACGAATTGGACGGGGATATACACATGCTTTCGACCGAGTAAGTAACTTTTAAGGCCGGTTTCACATATACAGATAAAGCTTAAATTTGGACAAAATATATATTTTTTTCTTGTAGAATCGCCATTTAAAATGGAATTTAGTCTAAGGCTAGGCTTCATAAGTGTCTGTGAAACTGGCCATCGGGGTAAAATATGTTATATAGCCGAATGGCAAATACAACATTCATACAGTATATTTCAACACATTCGTGTAGTTTTGATGAAGAACCAACCAGTTCAAAGAAGATAATCATGCAGCGGAGGTGATTGCAAGCATGCGTATTAGGGTACAACGTGTCATCCCTACCGATATCGCTCTTGAACATATTTGTATTAGCTGTAGGTTCTCCACAAAGCTTCTTGGATGACAGCCAGCAAAAACCGATCGCGCCTGGAACCGTGAAAACTGAACCGCGGAACACAATGCTGCAATAGATTTTGTAATTATGTACATTAAATCACGCGTATATGTTGTCTTATACTCCCCCGGTGTTGACCACCTTGAATGTGAGGTTCTCGTCAGCTTTACTCTTACATTTTCTATTCCCAATAAACGACTTAAATATTGTATCTGTCGTCAGAACTATTTCTGTTCGACATACATGTTGAAGATATGCGCGTGGAAACATTTACCGTCAGCCCCGGCGTCTGAGAGAACTGCAAGCAAAAAAACCCCCCAAAAAAAAAAACCGGATCGGTTAAATGCGATATACCGCAGCAGGATAAGGTTACTCCTCAGGATCGGTGGCTGACGAAAAGTGTTATGTGATTCTGTATTCATCCTGCAGAATATATATCTGACCGTTTGTGGAGTGCGTGTACATGGGGATTCTTCAGGGACATCACTTACAAACTGGTGCTGTGCCGTTTTTCGACTCCCCTTCACGTGATCGTGCACGTCAAGCTGCACACTATGGGCAGAGCACTTTAATCAGAATTACTATAATGTGCCAGTGTTAGCTAATTGGCTTGTTTCAACTTCACTTCCCTGGGGAAGAGAGAAAAAGCAAGCAAAGCTTTTAAAAAGCTACGATTAAACAAAAGCTAAGAATTTAACAGATTTTCATCCATTAATTAATCTTTTATTTTCATAAACGCATTCAATTAATTAGTCATAACAACATAGTGTGTTGTGCTTTCCCTCTGATTCTGATACATGACTAGCATATAGGCCTAAGCTTTAGTTATGTAAACATCGCAACTATGGGTCGTTGATTTGTTGACTTGTTGATTTGATTCTATGACCATCTACGTTGGTCCATGGTTCTGACTTGATTTATACAAATGTTCTAAAGTATCACAAACAATGCAGTTTGTCCAAATAACCAAAGTAACTCATTAGGCAAATAGAATCCTCAGTATTGTCTTTAAAATATCTGTCTAACGGTTCTGTGTGTGCGCATGTGCGTGCGTAGGTCATATGTTTTTGCGTGCGCGTACCTGCGTCTTAAGATGAGGAAGCGCCCGCCAAAAAATCTTGCACCCGGGCCCATCCTAACTAGCTACCCGCCACTGACTGCTACTAGACGTCATGCCGGGGCAGTGCTGTAAACGTTGTGGAAGTTTGCTGTGGAATCCTGAGAAATGTGGTGCCATGGTCCCTAAATTATAATGTGGTGTTGGGAACAAAAAGTTATTTATATAAAATGGACCAAAGAAGTGGACCAGGACTAGACCCCTGTGGGACACTTTTACTAATTTCAAGAGACTTTGATTTGAATTGGTATGTCATTACAGTTTGAGTACACGCACATGTAGTGAGGACCATAATTAATTGGACAGTGACACCTTTTTTTTGTTGTTATTTTGGTTCTGTACTCTAGTGTGACAGGCTACAATGACAATGAGGTTGAAGTGCAGACAGATTTAATTTGAGGGTATTTTCATCCATCAAACAAGCGTGAGTTAAAGAGTAATTACCAAACATCACAAGAGCATAAACTGTGTACATGTGTAGGCTAAGCATTAATATGCGTCCACCTTTCCCCTTCCTTTATCACAAGCAGTATGACTTCATTGATGTCCAGATTATAGTAGATACAAAATATCACACATTGATGTTACTTACAATAATTGTTTGGGGTGGGAATGAAGTTGACTGCCATAGTTTTCCACACAGCCAAAAAAATATATATATATCATTAAAATAATAATAAATATAAAAACATGAGAATACATGTGTGAATAAAAGCATATACTTTTCCTATAAATATAACATATATATTCTTATCTGCATTGTTTATTAAATACAGCCTTTTTTCTTCTTTTTAATCAAGGGTGCCAATAATTATGCAGCTCACTGTATATCATTATCTTTATTTAGCCTGGTCGATCAGGGCCCACCGACAACAAAGTACACAAGCAGACCAGAAGACAATAACAGAGAAAATGACACAATATTGTAATCAAGGCACATTTGATGATAATCGTCTACTATAGAATTACACAAGCACAACACATGACAATAAAATAATGTTGCCAATGCAGTGCTTAAGCATCCAAAGTTAATTAATGTGTCATGTGTGTGAGTGGGGTAGTGACGGTGGGTGGATGTGTTCCAATACCAATTCAAGGCCAAACACCAACACCAAGAAATACATTGATGTTTTTCCTTTGATTCATTTCAAATTCAATTTACTTGAATTTACTGCCCCGTCCACGCTGCTACTTTGACTTTTTTGAGCATAGCCAGTATTTTGTTCCTGATTTCTTTGGTTGCCAGGGAATACACAATGGGGTTCAGACAGGACGGGATACTTGAGGCTAATGACAAGTTCACCATTTTGATGTTTGGATCGGTGTGGAATAAAAAAAGTTCAATGATGTACAGCGATATGGTTGGCCCGTAGAAAATAGCGACGAGAATAAAATGTTCTGTGCACGTTGCAAGTGCTTTGTACCTACTCTCGACAGTATTCATTCTAAACACAGCTCTCAAAATACAGGCGTATGACAGGATGATTAAAGTAAGGGGCCCAAACAGAAAAAGTATACTCACAGTAGAGCTAGCGATCCATTGCAGTGTATAGTCATTGCACGATAGAAAGAACACGGCAGCGTACTCACATACATAGTTGTGCACAGTGAGGGAATCACAAAAAGACAATTTGTTCAAGATCACGACGAGGAACAACATGGCGCTTCCCCAAAACAACCAACCAGCCCCTAAGATACTGATCATTCTAATGGGAGTGTTGATAGAATTATGCCTCAGTGGGAAACATATTGCAATTAATCTGTCATAGGCAAGTACACTGAGGGAATATGACTCTAATATTATAGAAATGTAATAAAAAAAATTCTGCGCCAAACATGCATTGTAGGACATGAATGTATCTCTCGTGACAACAGTATGGATCGTACTAGGAATAAATGATGTACTGCTCATCAAGTCAACAACACCCAAATTAGCCACAGCAATGTACTTTGGAGTGTGAAGGCGATGATCCATCCATATAATGGAAAGCATAAAGAAGTTGAACAAAATGGTTACAATATAAATGAAGCCAAGGAAAGTAACATATAAATCAGCAAACTTTAAATGCGTAAATCCGATAACATAAAATCCCATTGGTCTTATGATTGAGTCGTTCGTGATCGAAGTAGCGAGCACTCCCATGTGTGCGGCGTTCAGAAACTTCGCGTGACTGCTTTTCCTCTGGGCCCTGAGAGAGAAATTGATTAATGGCTACCAATGACAACACAGACTACGACCACGTGACAAATCAGTTCACTGGTCCTTACCCAGGTGATTATTTTAATTTGGAAAATATTTTGGGAGGCTAATAGCAACTTTTCCATCTAAAAACGTTTAACCGCATATACAATTTAAAATCAAAACATATCTATTTGTTTACTCATAAAAAAAAATGATTAGGCCTATTGCAATGTGATTGCTGGACTGTTTTGCTGAATGAATCATATGCATTCAGCAAACAGCAACAGCTGGAGAATTGTGTCAATTTATTTAAACTATCGAACCAACAAGATTTTTTTACTCTAAACACTGATATTTTGAAGCAAGGCACATGTTGATTTCTTCTTGGGTAATCATGATAATAAAGTCTTTTTTTTTTTTTTTTGCTTTAACGGTAATTTTCTTAAATGATTCTTAATTGACAATGTGTGTTAGCATAAAGACAATCACGCGATTAAACATAACCTTTCATTTTTAATCCTTATTGCTATTAGACTGAATTTAGAGCTTACTAGGAGTATTTCTCTGTCTCTCTCCAAGCAGACAGACAGCCTTTGACTTTAATGTGTCTGCTTCTCCTAGAAGGGGGTACTGGCACATTCCAGTCTTACAGCAAGGTCAACAAAATACTGATAATTGTTAGTGGCCAGCTTCATGTCTTTTTGTTTTGCTGAAGCCCCCCCGCCCCCTTCTGGGTCAGAGTACTGGAAACTGTACATAAGTCTCACTATGTCTGATTCAAATCAGAGAGCCAGTTAGCTCTCTCACGTTCTGTTATTTCTTTGCAAATAAATAGGAAAGTTAAACTCAAGTATAGCTACCATATTTTTACTTGGATCTGTTTCATCAGACGATGCTCACCGGTGAAATGTTAAACATTTTCTGGTCTAAATTTTTTTTTTTCCTAACATTTTGAAAACGCTTGGGCTCCAACACCATGTCATGACCCACATAGCGGAGACATGCTACAGTTCAGTACTAGGCAAACTGCTTCCATGCTACGTCATGCCTATATTTCTCCCATGTAGCAGTGCCAAAGATATTTACTTTTTATAACCTCAGGTTTATAATAAATTCAGAAGACAAATAATCAAATACATTTCAGTAAAAAAATATTTCATGCCGTTTTTGCCTACCATTCATATAGTACATTGCATTACAGGTCATTTAGCTAACACTTTTATCCAAAGTGATTTACAGTTGTTAGACTACGCAGGAGACAATCCTCCCCTGGAGCAATGCAGGATTAAGGGCCTTGCTTAATCTTATTGTGGCTACACCGGGGATTGAACCACCGACCTTGCGGTCCCAGTACCTTCATGTACCTTAACCACTACGCTACAGGGTGCCCAGTACTACAGTACTTAAACCTAATTAAAGTTACTGGAGTCACAACCACTCTTTTTTCTATTTGTGGATATTTTTAGATGACTAAAGATGCTTTAAGAACAACTGACATGAAAACAGACAACCTTGGGATGAGCTTGAAACAACTTCTTGGATAATGCACTTCCTTCCTGTCATGTAGTGTTGTTTGTCATGCTTCCCAGAGATCGTAGCAGGAATTAGAGGCAAAGCTCTGAAACAAAATTAGTTTTGATGGCAAGTTATTTTCCTATTAAGCAACATCACTAGTAACAGCCAACATAAAAAAATTGTTTTATCATTATTATAGTTCATTGTATATTTATTCAAAAATACAGCTAAAGTGGCCTGTGAAAATCCCTTTTAAATACATAATCATGGTATTTATTAGGCATATGGTGTCAATGATGGACTAATTACTGATCAATCAATATAAGTCATATATTTCTGGTTATAATTGTGTAACCATGACCAGTGAAAACAGATTTTGTAGGAAAACAAGACCCGGCGAGCCTGGTTTAGTCGGTCCCTGTAGCTCAGGTGTGTGGCAGAAACTCTATCCCTGTCAGCACAGAAGTGGGACGGGATCCTTTGTTGGTTACAGACCTAGTTCCTTTACTTCCTTCATTGAAGCATTTCCATCTCATTAGGCTACTTGTGTTACCACAGAAGATGTAGGAACTTCCCACACCTAGGTTGAAGGTTTGTAGGCCGCAATTCTAAATGTTCAACAGATGGCACAGGAAACAGGTAAGCAAATATAAATGTAACAAAACTAACAAACTAACAGATTCAAAGTAGATTGGTGGGGACACACCGCCCCCTATTCCATGGCTCTCGAATCGAATGCACACTCTCTGGTTTGGGAAACCCAAGCTCCTCTTGAATTGTTAGCACCTCCTCCAATAGGCAAAAAAGCGTGCACAATAACCAATTGACTATTTACCTGAAGCGAACAATCCCCATTTTCTCCCCCCATGGTTTTACCATTTTTACTTCTTATATATTTGCACATTGTTGACGCTCCCTGCTTCCGGCCGTTTACCAGCCACCCCAGGGCTTGCCCTCTGTTTGGGTCGTTGCCCTGAGGAAACATGGAAGTCAGAGGCTGCGTCCCATTATTTCTCACTCCCCCGTCCTTTATTCTGCTCCCCCACTAAAACTCGTCTACTTCTCCGAAAGTAGAATGGAAGGTTGTGCAAATGATTACATCTAAGAAATATTTGGGGGAAATCTGGGCATTAATGGGTTAAAAACACATGTAGCGTTGAATAAGAACCAACCAGAACCAGCCAAACCGTGGAGGTGATGTCATGCATGCGTATTTGGGTACGCCGTCTCTTTCTCTCCCGATATTGCTCTTGAATTGTTTCAAAAACGCCAGCGCCTTCAGCACACACACACACACACACACACACACACACACACACACGCGCGCGCGCGCGCGCAAATTCCTTTCAGCAGGTGATATCCAATAATACTACGGTTGTATGTATCCGACACAACGGAAAAGTAATAGCATAATGCGTCGTTCTTTTTTATCAAATCAAATTTGTTCGCTTTAGAATGCCTGTACGTTGTCCAGAAAACTATGTCATCCGACATAACAAGTTGTTCATGTGTAAGGCCCACACGTGTTTTAGAGTTGACAGACAAATTAAGTGTAAAGTAACAGTATAAAGGCTAGAATAGCAGATACAACTGTTTACAAATAACATTAAGAACACAGAAGACAATTGGGTAAGTAAATAAATAAATAAAATGTAACAACGCGTACAATAAAGCATCACTTTAAGGTGTCATGAAGATACACATAATTCAACTATAGAAAATGTCTTAATCGAAGTTGTTCTAATTAAAAGCCATCAGTCTTTAGTTTTCTTTTTGACATTGCTTGCTTTTTCGTGAGGCAATTTAGCTCTACATTCAGCCTGATGTTGACCATCTTCGAGTGCCAATTGTTCCCTTTGAACATTTGGCCTATTAGCGGTGTGTATTTCACACAGGCCTGCCTGGGGAAGGTAAGCACGCGGAAACATTCACACTGCTGCACAAGTTGCTCTCAAGTGGTGTGGTATTTTCAGTCTTATACGAGTTTCCCATCGGGAAGGCTTATTATGTTGGATTATCTAGTCGGGTAAATCGTTAAATTGTAAAGCAATGTCATACAATAAAGCCAAGTGGACCACAGCTACAAATATACAACACAACACACATACATTATTTGATAACTATAGGAGTGCAGTATTGCAGTGCCTGTGGTATTTGCGTTTTAACGGTCGGAAATTGCCACAAAAAATCACTTGTCTGTCTTAATAAAAAATAAAAAATAAAAAAGAAGCAATGGAGCGATTTGCGCAGAGTAGAATTGGCGCAGCAGGAAAACGCAACTCACCAGTTCTCAGCATAGGTCAGCGTTGAAAGTCGCTAGTCTAATGTGCTTCTACTCTCTTGCTGCAGAATTTATCTCCTGGTGTGTTTGCGTGTGTGTGTGTGTGTGTGTGTGTGTGTGTGTGTGTGTGTGTGTGTGTGTGTGAAATGCGTCTATTTGGGGAATTCTTCGGAGACATCAATTAAAATCCGCAACTTCCCCTACTTGAGGCATTGATGCGGTTTACATAGCATTTTTTCATTTCGGAATTACTATCCAGACTGACTTTTTGGACTGTTTGTGGATTAAACATATTACATATTTGCTCTAATAGGATATGTGCATTTATTTTTTCAATTAAGCAAAAACCTAAAAACGTTAGGTTGTGCCGCCGTCTCCCCTATAGCTTACACTAATTTCCAATACTCATCCCCAGGAAAAAAGGCATAGTAGTTCAATACATGCAAATATAAATGCACAAATATACAATTTATTGTACACTGCCATTCACTCAAACCAGTCATGAAGTATTGAAAACCGAATTAGTGTTGAAAAATAAAATAAAATAAAAATAGTTTCTACAAATACAAGATACATTACATTACATTAATGGCATTTTGCAGACGCTCTTATCCAGAGCGACATACAACAAAGTGCATACCCATAACCAGGGATAAGTGCGCTGAAAGACCCTAGAGGGAAGTACAATTTCACTGCTACCTGTACAACAAAGATAAGGACCAGGGCCTATTTGAATTATTATTATTTTTATTTTTTAACGAACAAATAAACAAACAAACAACAAAGCAAAAGTGACCAAACTTAACTATCCAAACACTGCTTACCTAGCCAACTAAAAATATCGATGCACAAAGTAAATCACAAAGACAACAATTAAGGTTCACAGGGAGGTAGGGAGGGACGGGGAGAGGTGCTGCTTGAAGAGGTGCGTCTTGAGTTTGCCCTTGAAGGTGGGGAGAGATTGTACAGTTCTGACCTCAACGGGGAGTTCGTTCCACCACCGTGGAGCCAGAACAGACAGTAGTCGTGAGCGTGAGGTGGAGGTTCGGAGAGGGAGAGGTGCCAAGCGGCCTGTGGAGGCTGAACGAAGAGGTCTGGCAGGGGTGTAGAGTCTGATGATTCTTTTGTAGTTAAGCTGGGGAAGACCCCTTAACTGCTTGGAAGGCTAGCACCAATGTTTTGAATTTGATGCGAGCCATGACAGGCAGCCAGTGGATTGAAGTAAGCAGGGGGGTGACGTGTGAGTATTTGGGAAGGTTGAAGACCAGACAAGCTGCTGCATTCTGAATAAGTTGGAGGGGTCTGATGGCGGACGCTGGGAGGCCAGCCAAGATACATTCAGTTAGCGCTTTATTAGGCATTTATTAGACTTATTTTTTGGACTTATTAAGTCTTCTGCTGCTGTAGCCTATCAACTTAGAGGTTTGATGCATTGTGTGTTCAGAGATGCTCTTCTGCATACCACTGTTGTTCTGTGTGGTTATTTGCATTACTGTCACCTTCCTGTCAGTTCCAACCAGTCTAGCCATTCCCCTCTGACCTCTCTCATTAACAATGTGTTACTGCCCACAGAGCTGCTGCTCACTGGATGTTTTTGGTTTTTCACACAATTGTCTGGGACTTTTATGTGTAAAAATCCAGTTTCCAAGATACTCATCCTGTCTGGCACCAACCATCATTCTACAGTCAGTTTGATCACATTTCTTCCCCATTCTGACATTTGGTCTGAAAAACACCTGAACGTCTTGACCACATCTGCATGCTTTTATGCATTTAATTGCTCGGATACAAAGGTTTCTGATGCCCAGTTTTACTGGTCAATTTGTTTTTTTCAGGTCAAATATGATTCTTATTTGTTCAGTCAGAATCATGTTGGTTAAATAAATGTTATCCATAACAAATATATAATACATGTAATATTCAAGTATAACCAGAGGTATAGCTTAGGTCACAGTTTTGAGACATATGAATGACAAAACAGAGGAACATTAGAATTTCTGCATTCATAGAAATATGGACCAGTGACAAATTGGTTCTAAAAGGCAGGAATATACAACAAATGTTCAAAATTAAAATAAATTTTTAAAAAGTTTTTCAAAGATTAAAAAAAACAGGCAAATTTATCAATTATGATCTATTATAATTAGATTTATTCATGTATTAGGACATAACAAAAAAAACATGAATGCGTTGGCAATTCATAACTTGTGAATAATTACTTAATATAACTTAATATTCAGTAAAATTCCATGTCATTTCAGAATTTCATTTTTATTTTTACTGCCATGTTTCCTATCGAAACATATAAGCATCCACGGACAAATATTTTGTGGACAAAAAAGTTGTTCAGTGAGAATTCACGGGAACTGAGGCACCCGATATAATGATGACGTAGGAAACACATTCATGTTTCATATCTACAGTATATTCATAATGTATAACATTTCACCTTAAGTAAATATAAGGATGATGAAGAATGAGTACACTGATAATATACTGTGTGGCCTGAATGGTTCAGAATAATACATTCATTTACCTTAAGACACATAATTGTGTATGCAAATGACCTAGGCAATATGCATTGTTAAAAGATGCAATGGGTTCTCAAACCATATGTCATAATGTAATTGCCTGCATTTATATAGCGCCTTGATCCAAAGCGCTGTACAATTGATGCTTCTCATTCACCCATTCATACACACACTCATACACACACTCACACTCACTCACACTCACACACTAACGGTGATTGGCTGCCATGCACGGCTCCAACCAGCTTGTCAGGAGTCTTGCTCAGGGACACTTCGACACCCAGGGCTGGAGCAAACTGGCAAACCACCGACTGCCTGATGACTGCTCTTACCTCCTGAGCCAATGTCGGCCCCATTACATTCCCTTACATTTAGCTGATGCTTTTATCCAAAGCGACTTACAGTTGATTAGAAAAAGCAGAAAGACAGTCTGGTCATCATTATGACCGAGAACAGAACGATACTTACACAAAATGACCAAACAGTGACTAAAATACTGAGCATGACAGTTATCGTGTTTATCGAGCTCTGTCTCAGTGGGAAACATATCGCAATTAGCCTGTCATAGGCAAGTACGCTGAGGGAAAACGACTCTAATGAGAAAAAGCAGTAATAAAAAAACATCTGTGTCAAGCATGCGTTGTACGAAATAAAGTTATCTTTCGCGAGAAACACTCTGATCATACTTGGAATAAGGGTTGTGCTGAACAACAAGTCGACGATTGCCAGATTAGACACAGCAATGTACTTTGGAGTGTGCAGGCGATTATCTACCCATATTATTGACAGAATGAATGAGTTTGACAAGATCGTTACAATATAAAGGACGGTGAGGAAAATCAAATATAAAGCTGTAAACTTTAAATACTCAAATCCGATAATGTAAAATCCCACTGGTATAATGATGGAGTCGTTTGTGATCGAAGTGGCGAGAATTCCCATTACTCGTATGCGGCGTCCAGGACATCCGAGTGACTGCTTTTCCTCCGGGTCCTGAGAGAGAAACAGACGAATGGCAATTAGTGCGGATACAACCACGTGACAGTTGTGCCTGACTTTTGCATTTCGATATTTTCCAGTCGTATCCATTGTCATAGCCTACAGATTACATTTAATTATATATTGTTTCCAGTTGGATATTTCAACTGAAGCACTTTAGTAGCCTAAAGAGCACTAGCCTACTGCAATGTGGTTGAAATTGGTTCTAATTGCCACAGCCAATGGAGTTTCAAGTCAGCGCGTTTACAGAGAAGGGGGATAAACAGTGTTGTGACGTCAAGGTGTTTGTTGTTGCTATTCCTCTTTTGACCGTTAGAAGTCCGAAATTACCTATTGTAATTTATAAATATTAGCAGCCAATCACTGAAAATGTACTTTCATTATTGCTACAATACTACTGAAGACAAAGCAATCGTTTTGATTGGTCTGTGGTAACTAGAAAGTGTGTGGCCGTCAGGTCAGGCCAATCACTCGGTAAGCGCTGAGATATATCGAATTTCACTTTTTCATGAAAAGGGTGTTAAACCAAAAACAGAGTATTTAACAATCTGCAGAACTGTATTATGATGAGTTTTATGAAGTCTTTTAATTTTACTAGACACATTTTCCGAATACACATTGTTTTTTCGTGAATAAGCGTTTGAAGCACTGTCATTTTTTTAAGTGTTAATAGTTGCACTAAGATTCTGCAAATAATGTAATTATGTGTGTATTCATACAAAATCTGATTCCCTATTTCACTCTGTTAAGCCCTTCTATGTGCTATAATTTACTATATTCACTTGTACTATGGTGAAATAAAAACAAATAATTGAACTGAAAATGGATGTCCCATTTTACCCGAACATGCCATCAGCGTGTTCGGTAAACACGAAGGGGCCTTGGCGCGTTTGAAGGCCTGTAGTTTCTAAACAAGTATACTTTACAACATAATTTCAAAACAGAAATATTGCGGAGATCCGTGATAACTTCTAAAAACATAATTGAAGTGAGGTCTCCTGGCAATTCTACCATAAAGTGTCCCAAATTACCTGATCCCACTATATTAAAACAAATAGAAGAGAGTCGCCGTTAATATAACGTTGAAAAATGTAACACGGTCTATTGTACAACGCGAGAACAGTTGCTATATCAGTTGTGTAATTTGAACAATTAGTCCTTTTCCACCTCTCTAAACAACAGAGCAATGTGATAACTAACCAACAGTTTTTGAGCGAGTGACTTGATTGGCTATATTGACCACAATAATGTTATACGATTTCGCACGCATGTTCAATTGTGGTGAGGTTTGAAAACACGGCATACAAGCTCCGACGGCACACGATAGGGCACACCGGTTGAAACACACTGGTGTAAACTGTCTTTCGTTCGTTATATTTTGCTATGTTCTCTTTCTTTTCTCACCTCCCAAAAATGTGGTTCAAAAACTGCTCGTGTTCCAGAAAGCTTACACTTAAGGATAACGGCACTGAAAAAAAGAAAAGAAAACTCGACCACCGACCACGCATTGCAATTACGTTTAATTAGGCTTAATTGCCCACCGTGAATGTCAGCGTCATTTAGACATTGCTCTTACATTTTCTATTAACAATATACAATTTGAATATTCTAATTAAGAAACGGAGAGAAGGCGAAGAGTAATCGCAGTCGGAAACCGCTACTCACCAGTTCTCCTCAGCATTGATGACTATTGAAGCTAGCGTCTAATGTGCTTCTCTACCGATGCTGCAGAATTTATCTACTAGTGTGTGTGTGCGTGTCGAATGCGTGTACATGACAATTCCTCTAGGACTTTATGTCTGGGGCATTGATGAGGTCACAATTTGCATTGCATTTAGGCATTTAGCATTGTTTTTAATATTATTCTCGCCAGGTTCATAGTCAGTTATGATGTATTTTAAGGTAAATTTACATGCGTGGACACATGGCCAGTGAAACTATATTAATATTTTACGACAAAGGACTTCATTATCTACAAAATTGTTCGTTTTGGCGGCCATGTATCCACACTTTCATCTATTAGGAACGTATTGTCTTTAATTTAATCAGTCAAATAATTGTGTTACCTCTTTTATGCAATTGTTTGCAATATATCACAATAAGCACAACATGAACATAATATTGTTATTGTTCATGGAATGCTTTGCTATTCCTGACATAATGAGGCTTAAGAGGGTAAATGATCCCTATAGACATGAAAAGCACCCAATTAAGAAAAAATAAACAGCTTGTTAAAATTCAGGGTTTGCAACTGTGGTTGGAACGAAAGCCAGCATATACCAGGATCGAGGTTGGGAACCAAAGCTGGATTATGTAGGCGTGTAGGGTCCAATGATCTTTTGGAGGTAAGCTGGGGCTGAACCCTTAACTGCTTGGAAAGCGAGCACCAACGTTTTGAATTTGATGTGAGCAATAACAGGCAGCCAGTGGAGGGAAGTGAACAGGGGGTGACGTGGGAGTCTGGGAAGGTTGAAGACCAGGGGCCTCATTTATAAACGTTGCGTAGGCACAAAAGAATGCGTACGCCACTTTCTAAGCAAACTTTGGCATTTATAAAAAACGAACTTGACCGGAAAATGTGCGGTCCTCCACGGAAACTCTGACCCATGCGTACGCACATTAACTGGGGAAATGAGAAACTGTGCCTTTAATGCTCGTGACGTAAGACCAGGAAAACGGGAAGTGAAACAGGATTTAAAAAGGTATAAAGATTTGCCGGGAGTTGTGGCTGGGTATGGCTGCTGTAAGGACGTGCTTCGTCCCTGTTATACTTATTAAAGTGTTGTGTTGTTGAATCTCGCTATACGGGTTCTCTCCCTTCCTAAGTGCAACACAACATTTGGCGACGAGAGAAGTCGAAAATGATATACAACAGATACCACTGTGTAAAATAAATCGAAATTGATTGTTGTTGATTGTACTCTTAAAGGGTTCTGATTTTCTGCATGTTTACACTAGGCCTCGGAACTATACTGTCCTCTCAGGTCCTATTTGCACTCGTTCTTGTGTTTAATTTGCACTTTGTTGTACGTCGCTCTGGATAAGAGCGTCTGCTAAATGCCAGGCAATGTAATGTAATGTAATGTAATGTAATGTAATGAAATATTACCTCTCACGTATCATATACGAAGAGTTAATTTGCAAAAACGGATAAAAGCCTCTCTTACAACGAATAAACAAACAGCTGTTTGATTGATGCTCCCTGGAGTGCCCAAAAAATATGATTTAGGATGATAAATGTAAACGGAGATGTTGTTGTAATATAATCCCTCAAATATGTAGACGAATTGTTAAACAATACTTCATGTTATTAAATGTATTCTCATAAATAATATGGTGAATAGTCGGACAAATTGCGCTGCACTGATACCGTTTACAATGCGCCAGTCGGGCAGATACGAGCATAGTTTCATATATTGTTATCATATTCATATATTACGTTTTATAATGTGTTTATTGTTATACATTTTTGTTCGTTTTATCTCTTAATTTTGTAACTGTGTTTTCAATGGTGCTAGACAAATGACGTGTATTATCATTATTATTATTATCATCGTCATCATCACATTCGTTGTGCAGAACTGTTCGTCATTTACAGGATAATTCCCACACCTGTAGCTTTTCAGAGGTAATCAAATGGCTGAAATCCCTTTTCTTGGCCTTCTTTTCAGCGTTTGCCATTGTCGTCTTCGTGAAATGCATATTCATTAGGGGCGCTTCACTGCCTATTTATAGGCAACTGTGGGCGGGACATGAAGCCGGCAAAGCTGCGCCACATTTAGAGTTGATTGTGATTTATAAAGGAAAATTGGCGTGGGACGTGCGTATGCACTGTTTTATAAATCAGACTATTGTTTTGCGTACGCACGTCCTAGGTTTCGTGCTTAGGCAACCTTTTGACGTGAATCCTAAGCACAGTTTTATAAATGAGGCCCCAGATGAGCTGCTGTATTCTGGATGATTTGGAAGGGTCTGGATGATGGCAAATACCGGAAGGCCAGCCAGGAGAGAGTTGCAGTTGTCCAGGTGGGACAAAACCATTGCATGGACCAGGATCGAGGAGGGGATGAAAAAGGAAAAGGACATTCTCCGGATGTTGTATAGAAGGAACCTGCATGATCGGGTCGCCGCCTCAATGTTCTCAGAGAGGGACAGTCTGCTGTCCATCACCACGCCAAGGTTCCTTGCACAGGGTGATGGCGTCAGTGTGGTATCCCCGAGGGAAATGGAGACATCCAGATGGGGAGAAGTAATAGCAGGAAGGAAGATCGGACTTACCCGGGATGAGCTTTAGATGGTGGTCGTCCATCCAGCTCTGGATGTCACTCAGGCAAGCAGAGATGCAGGCTGAAACCTGTGTCAGATGATGGGAATGAGATGAAGAGTTGGGTATCATCAGCGTAGCAGTGGTAGGATAGACCGTGAGGTGTGAGAACAGGGCCACCGACCTTGCGGATTCCAGTCATGTACCTTAACCACTACGCTACAGGCTGCCCTGTTCACAGGGGAGGTGACAAATGGGAGGATGGTTAGTTTGCTTTAGGCCTAGGCTACACGTTTAAAGCTTGGGAGGCTAATACAAGTTCTACCTTTCTTCTTGGGTCCGGAACGTTTGAATGCATATATAATTTTCGAATTAAATGTTTAAGATAAGTGTTAAACCTAATCTGAAAAAACTAAATCAGTACATTCAGAGAAACATCCTATGCTGGAGACATTTCTCTTTCTTTAAACATAATGATTTCTTACACCAAGCATCCCTGACACATTTTTAGCAGTGCGTCTGTTGATGTTCTTCTGGTAAAATTGGAATTATAGATATAGGCTATTTTGTATTTTTATATGGAATACGGTCCTATTTTGCTTTCATGCCACACCATATACATCATAGGCCTATATTTCTACCTCGAAGAAGGTCAGTCGTAGCCTTCCTGTGAAGTTTTAGCTTTCAATGATAAGGTTGAAATATGAATGAGAAACAAATTAATATCTATAACAGAGGTAGGCAATGAGAGCTGTATCTGTTTCTGGTTTTCATGCCACCTGTTGGCCTTAATTGCTTAATTGGCTCTGACGTTTACACCGTCTGACATTTTAGCTACATTTCTTGATGAAGGCATTAATGACAGTCAAAGACTGTTCTTGTGTCCCCGTATGACATGGTGTTACTCTGATCTAATCTCAATGAACTAGTGTTGGTATATACTGATTTAGTCGGAGTAATTTGTGGAAAGGGCGGCACGGATGGTGCAGTGGGTAGCACTGCCGCCTCACAGCAAGGAGGTCCTGGGTTCGAATCCCCATCGGCCGGGGCCTCTCTGTGTGGAGTTTGCATGTTCTCCCCATGTCTGCGTGGGTTTCCTCCGGGAACTCCGGTTTCCTCCCACAGTCCAAAGACATGCAGGTTAGGCTGATTGGAGAGTCTAAATTGCCCATAGGTGTGAGTGTGTGAGTGTGTGAGTGAATGGTGTGTGTTCCCTGCGATGGACTGGCGACCTGTCCAGGGTGTATTCCTGCCTTTCGCCCAATGTATGCTGGGATAGGCTCCAGCCCCCCTGTGACCCTGTTCAGGATAAGCGGGTTAAGATAATGAATGAATGAATGAATGAATTTGTGGAAACAAAAACCTGCATACACACCAGCCTTCCAGGAGTGGAATTACACCCCCCTGATCTAGAAGTAAAGTTTCATGATCAGTGTGTCTTGGTGGTCTCTTTCAGAAAAATTGAGATATTATGCCAAATTAACTTCATTTTGTTTATTAAATGCATTTTTCGTTACAGGCCCATTTCTGTTGAATGCATTAGATAAAATGGGCCACCTTCTGGATTTTTCCTCTCATTAAAACCAATTCAAAGATTATTGAAATGATTCAAGCCATCGGAATCATATTGTGTAGACATAACCGCTTTATAAATAAATGTGCACACACAAACTCACATCTGGTCACATGCATACACCCACATACATGCATATACACACACATGCACAAATGGGCCATCTACAAAAGCTTGATGATTCTCACCAAAACTACTCAATTTAGGGCCTTAAAAGAATTTTACAAATATTTTAAATCTTTGTTAATGTTTTTTGTGATTTGCAGTTGTGAAGACTCTACCTAATCTGCTGCTAAGTCTCAGTGGGCGGGCACAGGTGGGGTTGTTTATACTGGTACCTGGTACCTGTCAGCTAGCTATGTCTACACCTTAAAAGAGAAGAAAGTGCTGTAACAACCCAGATATTCATTCATTATCCTCACCCGCTTATCTTGAACAGGGTCACAGGGGGCTGGAGCCTATCCCAGCATACGTACATTGGGTGAAAGGCAGGAATACACCCTGGACAGGTCGCCAGTCCATCACAGGCCACACACACCCATACCCATGGGCAATTTAGACTCTCCATTCAGCCTGACCTGCATGTCTTTGGACTGTGGGAGGAAACTGGAGTACCCGGAGGAAACCCACACAAACACGGGGAGAACATGCAAACTCCACACAGAGAGGCCCCGGCCGACCGGGATTCAAACCCAGGACCTCCTTGCTGTGAGGCGGCAGTGCTACCCACTGCACCATCCGTGTCACCACAACCCAGATATCTTCTGCTATATCTGTGGATGCTTCACTTTAGCACCTCACTACATTTGTCAAGAGTGCCTATTTTAAAGTACTGCTTGGAGACCAGGACAAAGACTTGGCCCCTCATAAAGTATGAACGACTTGTGTTAAAAACTCTGCGATCATGGTCTCAAGGAAAGAATGCTAAGCTCAAGTTTGGCGTGTCGAAAAAACCACCCAGATGACTGCTACTTCTGCCTTGTAAATGTCAAAGGATTCAAAAAGAAAAACAAGCAATACATGAAATACCCTAGCATACCCTCTGATATAAGCCCAGTTCCTCATTATGACGAAATACCTGTAGGCCTATCTGTTCTTACCTTGTATTTAAGTGATATACAGCATGTTAAGGGGAACTTTTTCACCTATATAATTAACTTAGTTTAGTGACATTTGTAAACTTTTCATCCATTAAAAATATGTGCAAGCAAGCATGGATTAATTGTTAATGTATGATTGAATATTGTAATTGAAGTAGGTACCTTTCATTTTCACATCTATCGATCTTCTAATGCAACAGTGTTTTTCAATTTCGAGTGGAAAATTGCTGTTTTCTCAAAAATAATGATTTTTCAAAAACCTGATGTGATAGGCAAAAACGAATTCAGCACCCAAAAGTTAGCTAGAATCCGTTGAAAAACCCCAATGAAAGATAAATCGTGTTGACCAGTGTTATTAGTCATAATAGTAGCCTTATAATAATGGTAATAGGCTAATAATAATTTGTTTGCTTTATAATGCCGGTACTTTTTCCAGAAGGTAAACGGCAAACCGACGCGACTGAAAACTGGGAAAGCGGACCACGGTTGTAAATAAATCCCACTTGGCTATATCTAGGCTAACATTCAATCTTGAGTTGACCACCTTGAATATGAGCATATTTAAGGCCTTGGTCTTATATACTGGACTGCCATTAAATCATTTAAATACAGGAGGCCTATTTGGTTTACTAACTGCAGCTATTCCACATACCATGTGAAAACGTTCAGCCCTCGCATCTGAATTAATTGCTGAAAAACTCAACGATATCAGCGTAGCAGGAAAACAGTACTTACCAGTCACCCTCCAATACAGTTTATCTCGTTGTGCTTCTCCCCTCATGCTGCAGAATATATCTTCCCGTAGCGGGAGTGCCCGAATTTGGGAATTCTTCTGGGACGTCAATTAAAATCCGCAATTACCCTCCCTTGCATTTTTAATTGAATTTTTAACGCAGTCCCTTTGGTAACTGAAGCATTGATGAAATCAGTGTAATTGATGGGGAGAAGTAAGAGCCGTCTGGAAATTTGGTAATTTGGCATCCAGACGGACTTACACCGCTGTAACATGTAGAATGGGTCTCTGGACATTTTAATACCGACTGGGCCTCTTTAAACGAGCAAATTATAAGTCAGTTATTTATTTATTTATTTTTTCTTGTCCGGCTTTTAGTTTTATTTATTTCGATTTATTTATTTATTATCTGCTACATAATTTACATTTTCCTTTGAATAATTTATTCAGTTAAATATGAACAAAAGGAGTACAAGACAATGTTGTTGTTGCTCTTTGACATTCAAATCTCAACGACACGTTTTGAGACGGTGGTGTCTCCCTGGTTCCCTTATTGTAAGCCTTAAAATGAAATAGGTCCACATTTAGTAAGTTTAGACAAAAGCGGTTATTTGTTTTTAATTGCCCAAAATATCGTATAGGACTAATAGTATAATATGCTATATCGTATATTATATCCAATCACATTATTTAAAAAAAAGACAATGCAATTATACTTCTCAGCTTAAGAATTCAATTTTAGTGAAACTCCAGTTTACGTTAAATTGTCCACATTCTAATGTTTCATCGACCAAAGCCTCTGATATTTCAATCAATAAAATAAATGAACCAGATAGGTCATTTTAGAACAAGGTAAAATTTCACAATATTACAGTATTACAGAAGCAGCCGACAAGACAATAAAAGACAACATGAAAAAAAATCTAAGTTAAGATATAGTTGACAATACACACTCAAACTTTCAAGGGAATTATTAATGTGCCATAGGTGTGGGGGTCTTCTATTTGTAGAAAATACAATTGAACTGCATCACATTGGACATCACATCGACACGCACAATTCAGGCCAAACACCAAGGCCTATAAATAAATAGATGTTAAAGGAGTAATATGGTCATTGAATGTGACACTTGGCAGGTGTCTTTAGGCAACATTATTTGCGGACCGTGCTCCCACTTTCAACTCATTGTCGTTTGTTACCATAGTTACCTCCATAGATAGACTGAATTTTCACAAGCTAGCTAACTTAGTATATCAACTATCCATAACTAAGGCAGGATAGCTAAGGTAAGGATGCTGAGGTCAGCGGCGCAAACTATGGGCAATGAGTTATAGGGGAGGAATAAGGGGAATGATTAACCTCGTGTGAACTGGTTGAAAATAGGTCTTGTGCAAACTGCATATAAAAACCTATAAAGTGTCACCAAGACCATGTTACTCCTTTACATTTAAATTACTGCAACCTATGTGCCTGCCCTGCCCGCACGGCTGACTTTCTGGAGCATAGTTAGGATTTTGTTCCTGATTTCTTTGGTTGCCAGGGAATACACAATGGGGTTCAGACAGGAAGGGATACATGAGGCTAACGACAAGTTCACCATTTTTATGCTTGGATCAACACCGTATAATAAAAGTTCAGTGACATTCAACATTATGATTGGCACATAAAAAATCCCCACTAGGACAAGATGCTCTGTGCACGTTCCAAGTGCTTTGTACCTGTTCTCCACACTTTTCATTCTAAACACGGCCGTCAAAATACAGGTGTATGACAAGACGATTAAACCCAGCGGCCCAAACAAAAGCACGATACTCGTGGAAATTGCAGCGATCCAATGCAGTGTGTTATCATTGCACGATAGCAAAAACACAGCCGCGTACTCACATAAAAAGTTGTATATAGTAAGTGAATCACAGAAAGACAGTTTTGGCAGGATCAAGACACAGAACAGAATGACACTTGAAGAAAATGACCAAACAATCGCTAGAATGCTAAACATGCTTGCAGGAGTGTTGATAGAACTATGTCTCAGTGGGAAACATATCGCAATTAACCTGTCATAGGCAAGTACACTGAGGGAAATTGACTCTAGTGATAAAAAAGTGTAATAAAAAAAAATCTGTGTCAAACATGCGTTGTAGGACATGAAGGTATCCTTCGTGAGAAACGCATTTATCGCATGTGGAATAATGGTTGTAGTAAGCACCAAGTCAACAAACCCTAAATTTGCCACCGCAATGTACTTTGGAGTGTGTAGCCGATTATCTAACCATATGACGGAAAGAATGAAGGAGTTAAACAAGACCGTTACAATATAAATGAAGCCGAGGAAAATTAAATATAAATGACCAAACTTTAAATCCTTAAATCCGGTAACGTAAAATCCAGCTGGTGTAATGATGGAGTCGTTTGTGATCGAAGTGGCGAGAATTCCCATTGCACGCGTGCGGCGTTCAGGACCTCGCGGAACTGCTTTTCCTCTGGGCCCTGAGAGAAAAAAAAGGTGAATAGCAGTCAATGGAAAAATTGGGACGCTTGAAAATTGTTTGGTCCAACACTCAATGAGCGTTTATTCCAGAGCCCTGAAATTCTGATATAGGCTACCCAAAGGTGTCTGCTACAAATGATAGCCATTTAGACATCTCCTACAATATCACACGATGTGCGAGTTAACCATTGTGCAGTCTTAACATTCTGTATCCTCCCCTTGTCCTAAGGGTAGAAAATTATTTGCCTTCACTAAACCAATAAAATAAAGCAGCTTAATTGAATTTTAAACCCCAAATCTATTTTGCATGAAGAAACAACCTGTGACTCATCAAACTTTGTCATCAAATTTCAAGTTGAAAAAAAGATGGTTAGAGGGTTTTCTCTGCTGTTAAACATTGTGGCGGGTCATTTTTTACGCTTAAGACAACACAAGGGTTTATGTCAAATACAAAGTTCCACGGTTACAACCTTCCCCACTACTGGGATGAGTTGTAGCTGGGGATGCATGTAAGAGGAACTGAATTTTCACCCTTTATAAAATGACATTTTTTAAAATAAAATGAATGATACATTAGCTCAATTTCTAAAAGTCCCTTTCCAAGCAAATATAATGCAACTAACTATTAACGTGTTAACAGTTGCCACCTCCACGCTCTAATTTCGTCATTACTAGCCTCGCGAGCAAGCAAGCTGCTGCACAAGACAATTATTTCCAAAACGACAGCGCGTTATGTCCAGGTATATCAATTAACCCTCATTCTGGGTCAAATTGAGCCCAACAGTTTAAATAAACCGAGAAATGTTGTTAGAGGAAAATTATTAGCCTTTTATTCATAAATATGAAAAATCGGTGACAAATATCAAATTTTAGAGCCTGTGGTACAGAAAGTGAAAGTGGTGTATTTTCTGACATTTTAAACAGTTAGAGTGGATCAAAAGAACCCCACACAACCTATTTGTTTGCCAAGTTGGTACAGGACTTAACATAGCAGTATGTTTATTGCATTTTTACCATTTAATTCCACCAAACTAGAAAATTAGAAAATTATACTGTATCAATATAAAAAAGGGTTCACTAGTATTTAAGAGATGTTGACCCCAACATCAAATTGACCCTAACATAGGAGGGTTAAATGCCGGTAATATGTGACCAAGAACACAACGAAAAGTAATGGTGCAATGCATAAACAGTCGTTCGTTTGCTTTTTGTTTCCTTTTCTTTTATGCTTTTACAATGTTCGCTTTCTCACACCCAGTCTTGAAACTATTGAGTAAAACGATTATGAGCGCAGAGTTGGCGCAGAAGGAAAACGCTACTCACCAGTTCTCCTCGGCATAGGCTTATGTCACCGTCAAAAGCCTTCAGTCGACTGTGCTTCTCCACTCATACAGACGATTATATCACCTGTTGCGTGTCCTTGGGAATTCTTCTGGGACATCCATTAAAATCCGGAATTATCCTCCCTTGCCTGTCGTATGTGTACTAATCCAATAGGTACATTCGAAGCATCAATCGGTCGGAGTTTACATTGCACTTTGACATTTAGCAGACCGACGTAGGCATCACTGCATTTTTTGTACAATGTATTTCTACAGCAATTCAGGTTTGGAAGCCTACTTTGTTCTTGGGTACAATGACAGGGTCCATGTAAAACTGTTCAAGTTGCAAGTTCAGACCAATTGTTGCTGTATTTACAGTGTGGTATGGGCAAGCATTGCTTTTGACTGTCAGTTGCCACCCAGCTCATTTGCATAGCTGATAACTCAAAAACTATAAATTGTTACCAAATGAAAGGCGGTATACATTTACTTTACATGCCCATATGGTTAACATTGTACAGTATTTTCTGTGAAATCATGTTCCCAGCAATTATTTCTGTGTTTCCAGTGTGGGGCGGCCAAGCATTGATATTGACTGTCAATTCATGAGTAGCTAATTTGCATGGCTGATAACTCAAAAACTATGAATTGTTACCAAATGAAAGGGGGTATACATTTATTATCTGGACCCCTATCTTTAAGATTGCGTAGTATTTTTGGTGAAATCATGTTCCATATACCTGAAATAGTCTTCACACACACACACACACACACACACACACACATAGGCCTATTGCAGATATAAATATAATCTTTCAAATGATAGGTGTAGATTTTAAATTATTATACAATTATTTATAAGATATATGTGTTATTATTTTACTGGTTTATGGCATTTATCTAAATGTATGCACATTCAACGAAATGTCTGGCACATTTACCAAACTATTTAATGACATATAAAACACATTATACAAAACATGCATGAAACATGAATGTATTTAGGCCATTGTCCCAGCTGGTCCCGGAGGAGAAACAGCGCTGCCTTCACTCAAACCGTCCCAATCTCAAGGTCCTTCTGCTCTGCGTTGCATTAACTTATTTATGCAGAAAACATTACGGGTTTGTGTGGGGTGCTCATGATGTCCTTCGCGGTTTGTGATTGGACCACTGTTCTTAATGGCCAAAATGTGCAACTAGTTCATAATAGTGTATAGTTCCCTTATCATCTCTCCCCTTAGCTATTCCTGAAGTAATGAGGCTGAAGAGGGTAAATGATCCCGATAGACATGAAAATCACCCAATTAAGAAAAAATAAACAGCTTGCCTCAGGCTGCGTGCGGGCCCTCAGTGTGCACAATGCAAACTGACCACTAGGCCCCTGGGTGTTTATAGCATGAGCTGACCACTAGGCCCCTGGGTGTTTATAGCATGAGCTGACCACTAGGCCCCTGGGTGTTTATAGCATGAGCTGACCACTAGGCCCCTGGGTGTTTATAGCATGAGCTGACCACTAGGCCCCTGGGTGTTTATAGCATGAGCTGACCACTAGGCCCCTGGGTGTTTATAGCATGAGCTGACCACTAGGGTCAACAGGACAGTTTGACCATGACATGATACAATATTCACCAACAAGTCCGTTCATTCTGCATAACAGGACAACTTGACTGTGACATGACACAATGTTCACAAACATTTTAGCTAGCTGCCCGTGTGACACTTATTTTTGAAGTTGATGTGTGGAATATGTGAGTCTGGCATAAAATACGGTCTCAAGTCACGCTAAACCATGAATTTCTGGATCTAACCTTTTTTTCTGTATGGAGAAAATGAATTGGGATGCCCCACAATAATGTATTTTTTGAAGCCAACCCAGTAGTTAGTATCGCCATTGGGTTCCGTCGACAAAAGTCTAAAAATGTATGATATCAACGATGGTTGTTTCAGTTGATAATAGTGAAAAGCATTTACCCCGAAGATTCATGCAGCTCAGGTTATAGTTTCATATAGCCACTTGCTAGCAACCACCTTTTAAAGGCATATGAAAGCTCCAAAATTCAAGAGTTGGATATTAAGTAGTGTATTTTGTTCTTATTTCAGGGATCTATTATGTTGTTTCAAACAACAAACCCTCAAATGCTCTTACAAACCAGCAACGGGAAAACTACCAATTGAAAACATTAAGCATTAAAAATGACGGCAAAAAATGTAGACAATTTCTGTCACATCGGAAAAATACAGTCAAGTCAAGTCAAGTGATTTTATTGCCACACAGCAAGCAGGAGCAATTTGGTTCCGTACAGCTGGAGAGCTCACATTTATGACATGACATTACATATATAATCGTTTGTTGAGAGCTTAGTTAGCCGTTGACAAATCAATTATTAAATATACTGTGGTGGCTGAATGAAAAGGTCTTGCAGGCATGTAGGGTCCAATGATCTTATGGAGGTAAGCTGGGGCTGAACCCTTAACTGCTTGGAAAGCTAGCACCAATGTTTTGAATTTGATGTGAGCAATAACAGGCAGCCAGTGGAGGGAAGTGAGCAGGGGGGTGACGTGGGAGTGTCTGGGAAAGTTGAAGACCAGGCGAGCTGCTGCATTCCGGATGAGCGGAGTCTGATGGCAGATACCGGTAGGCCAGCCAGGAGAGAGCAACTGGGACAAAACCATCGATTGGACCAAGAACTGGGTCGAGTAGCGGGTAAGAAAGGGGCTTAAATGGAGAAATCAATGAGGGGAGAGGTTAGAGCAGGAATTAAGATAATTTCAGTCTTACCTGGGTTGAGCCTTAGAATTTATGTGGAAA
Source organism: Conger conger (assembly GCF_963514075.1). Taxonomy (NCBI): domain Eukaryota; kingdom Metazoa; phylum Chordata; class Actinopteri; order Anguilliformes; family Congridae; genus Conger; species Conger conger. The sequence continues at coordinate 60,255,934 of NC_083766.1, forward strand.
CGGGCCGAGGTGTCGATTCTGTACCAGGCCAGGCAACCTGGAAGGAGCGACCAGAGAGGTCGGACTCGATCCAGTTCAGGGCTGTGCCACAGATCCCTGTTGCTGACAGGGTGGACAGGGGGATGGAGTGCTCCACAGTGTCAAAGGCAGTAGGGAGGTCTAGAAGGTCTAGAAGAATGAGGACAGAGAAGGCTGCTCATGCTGCATGAAGTTATGGATGGAGAGGAGTGTGGTCTGTGGCCAGGTCTGAAGCCAGACTGATGGGGGTCTAGCAGGTTGTTCTGGGAAAAACTATATATTATATAAAATACTACTTGATCGTATTTCCAACAACAATATTTGTACAGACGTGTTCCCAGGGGCTTCAGGTGACCATGATCCGGCCCTATTGGGGACCATTGGTATCCAGTGGCTTCAGAAAGTATTCAGACACCTTCACATTTTGCACTTTATTGTGTTGTTGATCTCATTTTAAATGGAGAAAATTGCCATGTTTAGCCATCAATCTACACTCAATAACCCATAATGACAAAGTGAAAGCATGTTTCTAGAATTGTTTTGCAAATCAAAAACGAAAAGGATCTTACCAAGAACCAGAGCTCATCATGAAACATGGTGGTGAGGGTTTGGGCATGTATGGCTGCCACAGGTGCTGGCTCACTTGCCTTCTGACAGAAGCAGCAGAATGTATTCTGTAGCATACAGATACATCTTATTGGCTTAAATACACCAGTGCTTAATGATGCCCCAACATTTGTTTCGGTAAGCCTGTTGTTTGGCCTATGTCTCTGACTGCAGTTCTTTATTTTATATCTGCCTCACAATGGCTTCCATGACCTTCATTGGCACAACTCTGGGTGTCATATTGACAAAATGTTCTGAAAAGGCAATCAAAAGCCTAGAATCAAGACGAGATACCGGAAGAATTTACTCAAGAAAGCTCAAGAAAGACTACTTTCTCAGACAACTCAAACAGCATCAAACAACATCTCTTGGCCAGATTCTATGTAGCCATCATTCAAAGCACCCATCCTCACCCTGCCTATCACCATCTGGTACCAGAGCACATCAAAACACACAATAAAGGAACTGGACAGAGTTATTACAAAAGTGACCAAAATCGCAGGCTTCAACCACCCATCACTGGACTCCATATACACAAAACGTACCATAAAGCGAGCAAAGAGTATCATTAAGGACCCCTGTCATCCAGAGAATCTGCTCTTTCAGCTACTGCCCTCCGGGGGGCGCTACCGGTCATTAGGGGGGAGCACAGAGAGATTAAACTGCAGCTTCTTACCCCAAACCATACTCACCCTGAACTCTGGACTCTAATACCGTAAATCCTCAAATTGTGTCCGGGATTCTATTTGAAGCCGGGCCTCGGATAATAGACGGGGGCGTGGTCGATTCGGACAAATAAAGGCCGGCCCCCAAATACAAGCCGGGGTAATATTGCCTACCAGTAGGGCTATCAGTCCATGAGCACTAGAAGACGTTGTTTCGATTTAACTCAATGAAAGAATTGAGTAATTCATATTTTATATTGTTGGTTGGTTTAATACTGTTGCCAATGACAAGTCGTTGTCCTACACCATGGGTCTCCAATACGTTGCTCTCAAGCTACCAGTCCCTTGCCGCCCCCTTCTGAGTAGCTTGCCAAAGGCTGAAGCAGTATACATTTAAACACAATTGTTGCCGCGAGGCATTCCAGCCTATGAATTTAATAAAAAGTAAATCAGGCAAAATAAAAAAATTAACTCAATTTAGGCTACTTGGCTACGCAATAAGGTTTCCATATATTTACAGCACAGCGCACGTTCAATGAATGAATGAAAGCGGCTGCCTTGGCTCGCAGTAAACAGACGGGTGGAAATCCCTACATAAAGCTCAACAGTGAACCATCAAATACCCCCCAGATTTCAGTGCCCATCAGTCCCAACATTTAGCAATAGAATCAAACAGTCCAAAAGTCAATTAAATCCCAAACCAAAGCGAAAATCTTTTGATAGCCTACCGGTATGCTGCTCCAAACGAAAATGTCTCACAACAAAACGCACTTCAGGAAAAAAAAGATCCTTAAGAATAAAATTCTACAACAGAAGCCTAATAAGAAATAAAGGCCTGCCTCGAATGCAAGCCTGCCCCGAATAAAGGCCTGTGCTTTGTGCAGCCTAAGTAAATAAAAGACCCTGGCCACAATTTGAGGATTTACGGTAGATCATAATCCAGCACTGAACTATACACACCTTTTCAGTACAACAGACGCTTGCACTAAAAATTGCCGTAGGAAAGAAATAGATCAATAATTTGACACCAAATATTGATTTAAAGCGATTTTATTAGCCTTTAAGAAGGTGAAGATGGGGGTCTTCTATTTCATAGAAAATTTGATTCAACTACATAATATTTGAGCTCACGTAGACATGCTGATTTGAGGCCACCGACCAGGCCATAAAATAAATGGAAGTTATTCATTTGAAAATGTAAAATGTAAATTGGCTCTATGCCTGCCCTGTCCACGTTGCTACTTTGACTTTCTGGAGCATAGCCAGTATTCTGTTCCTGATTTCTTTGGTTGCCAGGGAATACACTATGGGGTTCAAACAGGGCGGTAAACACGAGGCTAATGACAAGGTAAGCACAGCGACATTTGTTTCTATGGTGAATAAGAAAAGCTCAATGATAAACACGGTCACGCTCGGCCCGTAGAAAATCGCCACTAGAAATAGATGTTCTGTGCAAGTTACAAGTGCTTTGTACCTACTCTCCACGTGTTTCATTCTAAACACTGCGGTCACAATACAGGCGTATGACGTCATTATCAAACTGAGGGGCCCAAACACAATAATTAAACTGAGAGAAGAGGCAATGACCCACTCTAAACTGGTGTCAGTACAAGATAGTCTGAAAACGGGGACGTAGTCACAAAAATAACTGTACACCTTGAGCGAATTACAGAAAGACAGCCTGGTCTGGATTATGACCGAAAACAGAATAATACTTACAGAAAATGACCAAACAGTGACTAAAATTGTGATCATGACGGTTATTGTGTTGATAGAGCTTTGTCTCAGTGGGAAACATATGGCAACGAGCCTGTCATAGGCAAGTACACTGAGGGAAAACGACTCTAATGCGAAAAAGCAGTAATAAAAAAACATCTGTGTGAAGCATGCGTTGTAGGAAATAAAATTATCTTTCACGAGAAACATCTTGATCATACTAGGAACAATGGTTGTACTGAGCACCAAGTCGACGATCGCCAGATTCGCCACCGCAATGTACTTTGGAGTGTGTAGGCGACGATCTGTCAATATAATGGAAAGAATAATGAAGTTAGCGAAAACTGTTACAATATAAACGACTGCTAGGAAAGCAAAATATAAATCGAAATTCAAATACGTAAATCCGATAATGTAAAACCCAAGTGGTCTAATCATGGAGTGGTTTGTGATCGAAGTGGCGAGATTTCCCATTGCACGGCGTTCAGGACCCTCGCGTAACAGCTTTCCTCTGGTCCCTGAGAAAGAAACAGATTAATGTTTATCAATGAAAAATAGAACCAATTAACCCTAATTCTGCGTACCCGTTACCTGGATTGTATTACATTTTGATTTTTATCAGGCGCTCGAATCCTTAGGCTACAAAGATTCATAGAGTAGGATATTTGAGCCGTAGTAATACAAGATTAGTGACTACGGTCAGTGCGACAGTTATAATGCACTGACAAGCACGGTAGCCATTGGTCCGGACTAGTTGGTTAATTTTGTTTGCTTCAGGCGTAGGCTGCACGTTTAGAGCTTGGGAGGCTAATACAAGTTCTACCTTTTTTGTGTCCGGAATGTTTGAACGCATATTTAATTTTCGAATGAAATGTTCAATATAAGTGTTAAACCTAATACACAATACGAAATCAATACGTTCAGAGAAACATCTTATGCTATTTCTCTTTAATTGAACATACCGATTTCTTACACCAAGCATCCCTTACACATTTTAGCAGTGCGTGTGTTGATGTTCTTTTGGGAAAAATTGGAATTATAGGTATATGCTATTTTGTGTTTTTATATCCAATACGGTCCTACTTTGTCTTCATGCCGCGTCACATACATCATAGGGCTATATTTCTACCTAGAAGAAGGTCAGTCGTAGCCTTCCTGCGAAATAATCATGGAATAATCAGTGTAAATTATTGTAGGGTGAAGTCAGGTAAATTTAAGGTTGGGCGACTAGCGCTTAAAGATTTAATAGCCAATCACTGCAAAAAAAATCTCTAGCTTTTCCCACAATTGTATTTCACTGAAACTGATTGGTCTCACGTTGCTAAAAATGGCGGGTCAACGTTTGATACGGAGACTGGTGAAGAAAACGGCATGAGAAGTCTTAGCTTTAAAAGATAAGGTTGAAATATGAATGGGAGACGAATTCATATCTAGAACAGAGGTTGTCAGTGAGTGCCGTATCTGTTTCTGGTCAGTCAATGCCAGAAAATACTGTTCTTGTATCCCTGTATGATATGGTTTTACTCTGATCTAATCTCAGTGAAATAGTGTTGGTGTTTACGGCCAATTAGCTCAATTAGCCAGAGTAATTGGTGGAAACAAAAACCTGCATTACACACCCCTGATCTAGAAGTAAAGTTTCATGATCAGTGTCTTGGTGGTCTCTTTCAGAAAAATAGTGATATTATGCCAAATTAACTTCATTTGTTTATTAAATGCATTTTTCGTTACTGGCCCATTTTTGTTGAATGCGGAAGATAAAATGGGCCAGTAACTTCAATTAGATTGGGCCACCTTCTGGATTTTTCCTCTTATTAAAACCGATTGAAATATTACTTAAACGATTTAGGCCGTCGTAATTGTATTGTATAGACATAGCAACTTTATAAATATATGTGCACACATAACCTCACACACAGCTTGCACATGCACACACAAACTCACATCTTGTCACATGCATAGCCCCACATACATGCATATACACACACATGCACAAATAGGCTACATGCACCACGTGTGCATGCAGGCTCACATGCGCAGATGTATACACAAATTCCCACAACGGGTTTAGCTTTTGAATGTAATTTCTGAGTTATGTAATTACTGTTTTGTTTATTTCAGAATTTGCTATTGTTAAACACCAACAGATTAGCACACAAAATCAGACATTGTATCCACACGCAAACAATTTCTTGTGATGTCTTGTTAAACTAAAAATGAAATAAAGAATATGCCTTGTTCAGAATGATGTTTTTGCTGTCGAGTTTCACTGGCCCATTTTAGCTGAACAAGTGGCTGGAGGGGAACATCTGATACTTAAATAGCTCAAGGACTAAAGCATTTTTTTTATTACATAATTCCTGCACAGAATGATAGAGGAGAACTGACTTAATCAACTAGAAACATATTTGAAAGTTTAACATTGTGTCCATACCTATTTTTATGGCGTAAAATACGATTAGACAAAAAGTGGTCCAATTTACCAGACTTCACCATATAGCCTACAGTTTAACGGCAAATACATAAAAAAACAACTGTATAAATAATGTACCTACATGCAGTTTTGATAAAGCAGTAATTACTTTAAAATGAGAACCAAACCTTAATGTGACATTGGGTCGGTCGTCTAGCCATCTCCCGATATCGCACTTTTTACAAAAGAACTCCCTCTTCAACAGATTATTATTACTATTATTATTATTATTATTATTATTATTATTATTATTATTATTATTATTATTAACAAACATAATAGTAGCGTAATAATAATGGTAATAGGCTAATAACAAGTATAACAATAATAGTAGCCTAATAATTTGTTTGCTTTATAATGCTTGTACTTTTTCCAGAAGGTAAACGGTAAACCGACGCGACTGAAAACGGGAAAAGCGGATGTAAATAAATCCCACTTACCTATATCTTGGCTTACATTCAATTTTGTGTTGACCACCTTGGAATATGAGCATATTTAAGGCCTTGGGCTTACATACTGGACTGCCATTAAATCATTTAAATACAGGAGGCCTATTTGGTTTACTAACTGCAGCCATTCCACATACCACGTGAAAACGTTCACGCTTAGCCCTAGCATCTGAATTAATTGCTTAAAAACGCAACAATTAAAACCGCAAGGTAAAATCAGCGTAGCAGGAAAACGGTACTTACCGGTCACCCTCGAATACTGCTAGTCTCATTGTGCTTCTCCCCTCGTGCTGCAGAATATATCTTCCGGTAGGGGGAATGCGCGAACTTGAGAATTCTTTTGGGACGTCAATTAAAATTCGCAACTACCCTCCCTTGCATTTTTAATTAAAATTTAAATTTAAGTAATCCCTTTGGTAACTGAAGCATTGATGAAATCGCTGTACCTTGCAAATTGGCATCCAGACGGATTTACAGCCCTGTAACATGTAGAGTGGATACCTTGTAATAGCGAGTTGACCTTTTAAAACGAGCACATTATATCTAAGTTTTACTGAACCATACCAATGATTTTTTTGTTGTTGTAATATTTTGTATTTTATCTTGTCCAGCATTCAGTTTCATTTATTTCCTGCTACATGATCTACATTTTACTAATGGAATTTCTTCAGTTAAATATGAACAAAATGAGTACAAGACAACGATGTCCAAGAAGTACTGTCGGGAGTGGGAAAAGCACCAGCCCCCTCCACGGGTTCCTATTGTTCTTATGCAGAACCCACCCACCACAAGGAGCTCAGGACGAAGCAGGTAAAGGGCAAAAGCTTGATTTTATTTATTCTACAAAAACACAGAGCACGCCACAACTCGCACCAACCCCACCCCCCTCCGACTTCCCCCCACCCCCTCCAATTTTCACAATATTACAGTATTACAGAAGAAGCCGTTCTATTTCCAAGAAAATACAATTGAACTGCATCACATTACACTTCACATCAACACGCACAATTGAGGCCACACACCAAGGCCTATAAATAAATAGATGTTAAAGGAGTAATATGGTCGTTGAATGTGACACTTGGCAGGTGTCTTTAGGTAACAACAAAACAAATGTGCATTTTAAAAATGTATTATTCCAACATTTATTTTACATAGAAAATATAGAAGTTGTGTGGGCGTCAATTAGCTATGATTAAAAGACCGTGCTCCCACTTTGTCGTTTGTTACCATAGCTACCTCCATACATATGCTCAGTCCTAGGCCCACTTCTTTTTTCTCTTTACACTCGTTCCCTTGGCCCTGTGATCACTGCACATGGGCTATCCTACCACTGCTATGCGGATGATACCCAACTCTTCATCTCGTTCCCACCATCTGATACACAGGTTTCTGCCCGTATCTCTGCTTGCCTGAGTGACATCCAGAGCTGGATGGACAACTTCTATCTAAAGCTCAATCCAGGCAAGACTGAAATGATATTCATCCCTGCTAATACCTCTCCCCACCTGGATCTCTCCATTTCCCTCGGGGATACCATACTCACGCCATCACCCAGTGCAAGGAACCTCGGCGTGGTGATGGACAGCAGACTGTCCCTTTCTGAGAACATTGCGGCGGTGACCCGGTCATGCAGGTTCTTCCTATACAACATACGGAGAATCTGCTCCTTTCTCACCCCCTACTCGACCCAGCTCCTGGTCCAAGCGATGGTTCTGTCCCGCCTGGACTACTGCAATTCCCTCTTGGCTGGCCTCCCAGCGTCCGCCATAAGACCCCTCCAACTTATCCAGAATGCAGCAGCTCGTCTGGTCTTCAACCTTCCCAAATACTCACACTTCACCCCCCTGCTTACTTCAATCCACTGGCTGCCTGTCATGGCTCGCATGAAATTCAAAACATTGGTGCTAGCCTTCCAAGCAGTTAAGGGGTCTTCCCCAGCTTACCTACAAAAAATCATCAGACCCTACACCCCTGCCAGACCTCTTCGTTCAGCCTCCACAGGCCCCTTGGCACCTCCCCCTCTCCGAACCTCCACCTCACGCTCACGACTACTGTCTGTTCTGGCTCCACGGTGGTGGAACGAACTCCCCGTTGAGGTCAGAACTGTAGAATCTCTCCCCACCTTCAAGGGCAAACTGAAGACGCACCTCTTCAAGCAGCACCTCTCCCCACCCTCCCTACCTCCCTGTGAACCTTAATTGTTGACTTTGTGATTTACGTAGTGTTTTGGTATTTTTAGTTGGTTAGGTAAGCAGTATTTGGATAGTTAAGTTTGGTCACTTTTGCTTTGTTGTTTGTTTATTTGTTGATTTAAAAAAAAGAAGAAGAAAAAAAAGGCCCTGGTCCTTATCTTTGTTGTACGGGTAGCAATTGAAATTGTACTTCCCTCTAGGGTCTTTCAGCGCACTTAGCCCTGGTTATGGGTATGCACTTTGTTGTACGTCGCTCTGGATAAGAGCGTCTGCCAAATGCCAATAATGTAATGTAATGTAATGTAATATGTGCTCATCTTGGGAGGCTGGATTTTCATAAGCTTGCACGTTGCAAGTGCTTTGTACCTGTTCTCCACATTTTTCATTCTAAACACGGCCGTCAAAATACAGGCGTATGATAAGACGATTAAACCCAGCGGCCCAAACAAAAGCACTACACTCAGGGAAACTGCAGTTATCCAATTCAATGTGTTATCATTGCACGATAGCAAAAACAGAGCCGCGTACCCACATAAAAAGTTGTATATATTGAGTGAATCTCAGAACGACAGTTTTGTCAGGATATAGACAGCAAACACAAAGACGCTTACAGAAAAGGACCAAATAATCGCTAGAATGCTAATCATGCGCATGGGAGTATTGATGGAAGTATGCCTCAGTGGGAAACATATCGTAATTAACCTGTCATAGGCCAGTACACATTGGGTCTCATTCATGAAACGTGAGCAGAACAAATTTGTGTGTAAAATGTGAGTAGAGGGAAATTTACGGGTTTTTGGCATTCATCAATATTTTAGTAGCTCCGATCTTTTCGTAGCTACTAACAAAATCTACACCTGCTGCTGACCACGCGTAGTGCTTGTGTAAATTCAAGAATGCACATAAATAATGCTTGTCACTATTGGAAATTTACATTTTAATTCATATTGCGCTCTGTTATGTAAACAATACGCAGATGCCTTTGAAAAACGTGATATGAACATGACAAACAATTAAAAATATAACACATTTAGTTAAATTAGTTGGCAATTAGCAGGTTTAAGATCCAGATTAGGTTCATGATTGTGAATTATCTATGAAAATCGACTCAATAGATTACACATTCTTTGTGATGCATTTGCTTACATAAACCGGAAATGTGCAACTGATCTGTGAGGCACACGCTGCTACTCAGGCCGTCGTGGAGCACACAAACGGGGTCTTGAAGGCAAGATGGATCTGCCTGGACAATAAAGGTGGTACCCTTCTTTATGCACCCGGGAAGGTGTGCAAAATAATATTAGCCTGCTGTGTCCTGCACAATGTGGCCATTAAACAGGGCCTTCCCCAGCCTGAAGTCCCCAATGCAGAGAAACGACTGCCTCCGGAACCAGCTCTTGGGCCTCGAGATGCGGCTGCTATACAGACACGCCAGCAACTTGTAGAGCAATTTTAAGGTAAGTGTTGCTAAGACTGAATAAGCTGTGCACATTTTAGGCCGACAAGCTTTGCAAAAAGTTAGTTTCATTTGTATTTTGTTTTATATTTATAAACAACATCCTGTTTCAGTAGGCTACCTCAGTTCATTTTCAGGTCATGCTCTTTAAAATGTATACAAATAGGCTATATTTAATTATCAGAGTAAAAGAGAGTAGCTTGATTATCTTGTGGTAAATAAGTGTTTTCCCAGGATAAACACAGACATCACACAACACTGACAACATAACACTTTACTGTTGAGGACGCAAAAGTGCCTTGCAGATTTCCTTCAAGCTGGTGTTAATTTCTTGGAGGGACGTGTTGATTTGGTTGACTGCTGTAAGAAGACTTTCTTGATTCCTCAGGACCTCATCCGTAAGGACAGCCGGATCACCTCTTCGGCCTCGGTACATGGGTGCAGCAGGAGCAGCAGCGGCGGCAGCAGGTGGTGGAGCCACATCATGGGAGGTGCACTCGCCAGCTAGAAACGTTTGTTTTTTTTCGTTTTATGTGTGGCTCTTTTTTCATTTGAAAGAAACATTAAATAAATCTTATTTGAAAAATGTTTAATTTACGTTGGCTGCAGACAGATTTATTTTTACATTACATTACGTTACATTACGTGGCATTTACGTGCTATATAAATAAAATTTACTTACTTACTTAACCACTACGCTACAGGCCGCACTTTAATCCTTGAAATAATATGAATCGACAAGGTAGGATTTGTCTATTTTGTATTTATGTGGTTGTGCACCGCTGGTGAATAACACAGAAGAGTCATAGCTATACACTCGTCTGCCGAAGTGGCGTTAACTAAGCCAACTAACTGGCTAGCTACGTAATATTATAATGGAACTTTTGGCCGCTTTTGAAGCCGTTATACCCGCGAGGGTCGTCTTTACTAGGGCAATCATGGCAACATGGGGGCTTGAACCACCAATCTTCCGGGTCCAAGTCATGTACCTTAGCGGCTACGCTACAGGCTGCCCCATATTCAATTTCCACATGTTTACTATTATGCTAGCAAACACAGGCACAGGGATTATTTGTTTTCAGACAGGCTACTGTGCTGATTTCAATGTTTGGAAGGTAGCAGAAAAGGCACAAAATTTGCATTTTTTATTTCACTCAAACCAGTTCAAGAACATTATCTTTGTGAGAAACAAAATAAACTTTTTAAAATTCAGATTTTGAAAACAAATGGACCGAAAATAACTTGGTTTCATGCCGTGTTATTATCCCTCAGTGATGCAAACTCGCTGGGCTGTAAAAAAAAGTTTATTCTTACATTTCAGCAAAGAAGTAAAAAATAAATTACATGTAGAAAGTTTTTGTTTCTTTTAAATGTAATTACCTTTATTTAAACAGGTAGGTTGTGTTCCGACCACTCGTTTTAGTCGTGAACAGGAAAATGAGACACGTGACAAAAGATTTACAGGATAACCAGTTATTTATTTAAAGTCAGCTAAAATGGGGTATGAGAGATCAGTCTGAGAGCAGTGTTGGATGCAGTTGCTGTTGCAATGTTGTTGGTGCAAACCAACCAAGACAGGTGTCCTATGACAGGTGTGAGATTTACCACCGCCCAAAGCAGCAATAAGCTCCAGGTGCCGCTTATGGAAGGCAAAAGGGGAAAATGATAAAATGGACCAGGGGGGCGTGACAGTTGGTTGAGGAAAGAAATCCCACCACAAGACGATACAGCTGAAAATAGCATTTTAGAGAGAGCTGTCAATGCAATTCTTAAACTTTCAAAGGGAATTCTTGCTTCAGGGGTGTAGGTGGGGTACTGGTGATGAACAATCTTCTATTTTCAAGAAAAAAACACTTTGCTACAAAACACACCTCACCTCAAGTCTTAATGCGCAATTGAAGCCAAATGCAGAGACCTGAATCTACGTTGATGTTATCATTTCATATGATATGAAGATGGCTCTACGCTGGTCCTGCCCACACTGCTACTTTGGCTTTCTGGAGCGTAGCCAGTATTCTGGTCCTGATTTCTTTGGTTGCCAGGGAATACACAATGGGGTTCAGACAGGATGGGATGCATGAGGCTAATGACAAGTTGATCATTTTCACATCTGGATGGACGAGGAATAAGAAAAGTTCAATGATGTACAAAATTATGGTCGGCAGGTAGAACATCGCCACCAGCACGAGATGTTCTGTACACGTTGCAAGTGCTTTGTACCTGCTCTCCACATTCTTCATTCCGAACACGACTCTCAAAATACAGGCGTATGAAATGAGGATTAAACCCAGGGGCCCAAACAAAACCAATAAACCGAGAGAAGAGCCAGCCACCCATGGCAGTGTGTTATCATTGCACGATAGACTGTGCACAAGTGCGTACTCACAGAAAAAGTTGGACACAGTGAGTGAATCACAATATTCATTTTTTTCCAACAGTAAAACCAAGAACACCATGACACTTACGCTAAATAACCAAGCCACTGCCAAAATACTGATCATGCGTGTGGGAGTGTTGATAGAAGTATGCCTCAGAGGGAAACATATGGCAATTAGCCTGTCATAGGCAAGTACACTGAGGGAAAATGACTCTAGTGATACTGTACCATAATAAAAGAAAATCTGTGTCATACATGCATTGTAGGACATGAAGGTATCTTTCTTGACAACAGTGTTGATCGCACTCGGAATGAAGGATGAACTGCTCATCAAGTCAACAATACCTAAATTAGCCACGGCAATGTACTTTGGAGTGTGTAGGCGATGATCAATCCATATAATGGAAACAAGAAAGGAGTTACAGAAAACTGTTACAATATAAATGAAGCCAAGAAAAATTAAATATAAATGCGCAAACTTAAGATTTGTAAATCCAATTACATAAAATCCGGCTGGTCTAATGATGGAGTTGTTTGTGATTGAAGTGACGAGGATTTCCATTGCACATTTGCGGCATTCAGCTTGATTGCTTTTTTATTGGGCCCTGAAAGAAAAACAGATGAATGAAAATCTGTGAAAAATGCATGACCTGACAATGGCTAATGTACCAGTTGACTCGTTTGGAATATAGTGGAGGAGACCAGGGACAGTTGTAACATTGGTTTAGTTGTAACACCATCTTTCAACACCATTTTATTTTTCAAACCCATATTTCCCTTTGAGCTCACAGGACAAAATTGACCACAAAAAAAAAAAAAAACATTATTTTGACGTGGAAAGAGAATAAATCTCTTCCCGTCTTTTTTTTTTGTTTTGTTTTGCTGTCACAATATTGTAAGTAAAATAGTTTGGCTTCTATGGCAGTAATAAGTAGTTTCTCTAGTCTCTAGTAATTTTATGCCACAAATTCATGCTAGCTTCAAACCCACATGCCAAAATACAGTGCAGCCCGTATGTATTTGGACAGTGGTATAATTTATCTTCTTTTGGTTCTGTACTCCAGCACATTGGATTTGAAATTAAACATTGAATGACGTTAAAGGGCAGACTGTCAGCTCTAATTTGTGGGTATTTACATCCATATTGATCAATGTAGGTTTTACATCGCTCAATGAATAAATGGCCATAATTCTACATGCAAACAAATAATTTGATATTTGGTATCTTGGGAATTCTTATAATGTAGAATTCCCATCTGGTGTCAAGACACATTCATCTATTTTCATTTTGAAGATATCAGGCCTTAATTGTGATATCTGATTCTCAAAAACACATTTTCACCGTCCTTTTTTTGTCCAAGTAAATCTAAGCAATTCTTATAATTCTTGTTTCCTCATAAAATGTAATCAGGTGATTATGAAGGAAGATATAAATCATGAAAAATGAAAGAAAGTTAATTTAGGCATAAATTGACATCCCCAAAATCGGGTGTTAGAAGTTTGCCGCCATCCTCAACTTTTGATATGTTTAAGATTGACTTAAGATGATGTTAGGTACAGGAATAAAACCTCAGTGGCTGAGGTGCTCTGCAAGCAAGTCATTTTCATCAGTGCTCATTGTTCTACTACGTTCTATAACATTCATGTTTGGGATAAAAATGAATTGGTAAATTGTTTTTGGAGTTGAAAATGAATTAAATAAAATAAGAAATAAATATTGTGATTGCATTCTGACTACTTAATTAGCAATTAAACGCATTTACTTTCCTTAGGTATTTATAAATGACAATTACCCAAAAAAAATGTGAAAGGTTAAACTTGAATAAAATCATTGTAGAATTGATGTTCAGGTAAAATGGAACAACAACAACAAAACAAAACACACACACACACACACACACACACACACACACACACACACATTGTTTAAAGTGCTATTTCATAATGTGTAACATAGAGGGATAATTAAGCTAAAAGTGCAAGGTTGTCCCCCGATCTTTCCTACTATCTGTGGCTATTCCACTTACACGTCAAAAGTAAGCTCATGGAAACAGTTACAGCCCTGGCATCTCAGAGAATTATGAAAAACTAAACTAATAAAGGCGTATAGTAGAAGTAGCACAGCAGATCAACACTACTCACCAGTTCTCCTCACCATAGATCAGTGTTGAAGCCAGTGACATTAATGTGCTTCTCCCCTCAAACTGCATAATTTATGTCCTGGTGTGAGTGTAGAATGTGTGTACCTGGGAATTCTTCTGGGACAGTGATTAAAATATCCAACTGCTAACCCCCCTCCCATCTTATGAAATGTAATCCCATTGGTACAAAAATCACATTGATGAGGTTTACATTGCAGGTTGTTACTTATCTGACCCTCTCATCCTGAGTTTTACACAGACTGCATTTTTTACTGACAATGTATTTGTACCGCAATTTAGCTTTGGGAGCTTACATTGTTCATGGGTGCAATGACAGTGTGGACCTGGGTATAAACATGCAACTGTTGAAGCTGCAAGCTCAGTTTCTTTACCTCTGTGATACCAGCACAGATGGGAGACTAATTGCGGTTCACAGGGGTCTAAATGTGAGTGCTTTGGCAAGGCATGTCAAAGCAGTTAAATGCAATATAAAGTGATTAAATCGATTATTTACTGTAGAATAACACAGAACACGTTAATATATTTCAGAAGTAGTATTACAAAAATACATTATTTATATATTTTTTTCCAGTCCATTAATTTTCGTCCAAAAAGGGTACAATTTTCAATCACTGGTAACAGGATATAACTTTTGAAAGCATTAAAACTCAGTTATAAAAGTATGTTTAAAGCTTATTGTCTGCATACTTTATGTATGCTTCATTAAAGTTTGTACTTATACTATATACACGCACCGAGCACTTTATTAGGAACATTTTTACTTTATTCCACCTAGTTATGCGATTATCTAATCAGCCAATTGTGTGGCAGCAGTTCAACGCAAAAAATCATATAGATACAAGTAAGGAGCTACAATTAATGTTCACATCAACCATCAGAATGGGGAACAAATGTGATCTAACTTACTTTGACCGTGGAATGATCATTGGTGGTAGGTGGTTTGAATATTTCAGAAACTGCTGATCTCCTGGGATTTTCACACACACACTAGTCTCTAGTTTGCAAAGAATGGTGAAAAAAACAAAAAAATCCAGTGAGCAGCAGTTCTGCAGACAGAAATGCCTTGTTACTGAAAGACATCAGAGGAGAATGGCCAGACTGGTCAAAGCTGACAGGAAGGTGACAATAACACAAATAATCACACATTACAACAGTCAACAGAGCATCTCTGAACACACGACGCATAATAAGTCTAAGTGGATAGGCTACAGCAGTAGAAGTCTAAAAAATAAGTCTAATAATCTAATAAAATAAGTCTAATAATAAGTAATATATTATTACTTTAACGAATTGTACTTTACTGTACTTTTTTCACCGGAAGTAACCTGAGACCTTGCAGCTGTTAGGCAACAGTGCTACCCAAAGCTCCACTATGCCAAGGATGTCTGATATATCATATCAATAAGAAAAGGATTGTGTCTAATTGGAAACAGCTGAGAAGCCAACTGCCCAATTCCTTTTGGTCCCCTAAAATGGAGGGAATATGTATATAAAGGGATATAAGTCCTACACACCCGCTATGGATGTCAATACACTCAAGTATAGGGTAAAAGTCTGCGTATTTATTGTTTATTTTCAAATCCAATGTACTAGAGTTCAGAAACAAAATACCAGAAATTCCCTGTAATTGTAAGAGAGTACAATTAGAGAGGTATCTTAGAAACAGTCTTATCGTTTTTGTGGCTATTGTGGCTATATCAAGAGTGACCCCGATAATCACAATATTAATAATTTGTAAGGGTAGGCTACATGGCATTTGCAGTGACAATTCCGCTGTAATTACAACTTACCAACGCAGATGTCGCCAAAGCAACCAAAAACGATCATTAGAAATATTGCCACTTTAAGTATACTGTTTTTTCATTTGACACGTAAACTCCCTAAGCTGTTTTGTTGTAAATACATTGTGTGTAACTGAATAAGCCTAGATGCCAACGGGATTAGACATTCAAACGCCTAGCTAGGCAGCTATTTTGTTATGGATGTCCCTAAAGAATTTCCAACTACACAATCCATTCCACACACCAGGCTATATATCCTGCAGTATGAGTGGAGAAACACATTAGACGAACGGGTTTCAGCACAGACCGATGCTGAGGAGAACTCGTGAGTAGTGTTTTCCGTTTCTTCGCAATTCATTCAGATGTCAGGACTGAGTGTGAATACATTCCAGAGTTAGTACGCGCATACATTCCAGAGTTAGTACACCAAATACAATGTTCAATGGATAGAATACATAGAATACATTCTAGAAAACGTAAGAAATAAAACACCAGGCTGAATATAAGCTACCTATGGATCAATCTACATAAACGGAGGATCGAAGCAAAATGTTTACAAAGACATAAGCTATTGATAGGCACATTTTTGGTTCTTTGCCACACATCCATCACCTCTGAAATTTGGCTCTTTTTTAAGAGGTTTCGCTATTTATAAGGAATGGGCGTGCTTTAATGTTGTTGCTACACGTGCTGTCTTCAGTCTTGCTGTCTGTATTCAATATTTGACACTCGACGATTCTATGACTATTTATCAGGGCGGCACATTTTTCTAAACTTTCGTTTATGCACTATGCAATGCTCTCAGTTATATTTGCAGTTAAATAGCACATAAAAACGGCGACAACACGAATACCAACCATGCTCAATTTGGACACAGGAACGATAGACGTGTTCTGGTATGGGTTTGAAGCCAAGTTTTTTTTTTTTTTTTTTTTTGCCGTATATATGTGCGATATGGTGCGTAATGGATATCAGTGTCGGAATGTAGAGCTATTTTACATTCATTTCAAGAAAGGATACGGATAACGTATAGCCCACTGCAGTTTTGTATGCATCGTCTAAAAGAATTACACCAGCAAACATGTCTATCATATATTTTCTATGACTTTACTGCTGTTCAGTATGTCTGTATACTTTTTATGACTTATTGCTGATAATGATAAATATTGTCGTTAGAAGCGCATAAGTGACCCATGTGTAAACCAAAGTTGAGTGAAACGATAACTATGAGGTGGAAAGCACCAAAAATGATCTATAGGTTGTAGAAAGTTCTGGAAAACACTATATAGTGAATAGCATGTTTTACATGTTTTTTATGTTCATGATTCCAGGTTGTTCCAAAAAATAGCCTACAAAGCAAGATGTATGTAATAAGATCCTTTATTGTTTTGTAAATCAATAGGGCGATTCGCCACGATGGTTTCAGGACCGAGAAGTAAACACCTGTAACATAGTCAAGTCATATGATGGTTTTTGAGAAAGCTATTGGTTGTGTTGAGATAAGGACAGTGCATGAAAAGAGAGTTTAGTCTGTTATTCAAGGTTGAAAATCTGAGGAATTGAACCGGCTGTTGTGCACGTGTGCCACAATAAAGTCAAATTTTCTGAAGAGCTTGCTGCCGTGGGATCTTTGCCTTCTTGGAATTATTTTACAACTGATTGCAGATTGAACCTTGAGAGTTACCGTTTCCGAGCAACGACACACTAATTAGGGAAAAAACACAGAATGTGACATTTAGTGAATGAAGCTGTCATAAAAATATTTCAGGCACCTGGATCTGTTAATGTTAGTTACAAAAATATTTTGTTGTCAAAGCATTTATGTTTTTATAGATATTGTATTTATGGAAGTGGTCGCCTTATGATCATTTAGCACAGGCAATCACTATTCTTGTGGCAATAACTAGGCATAACCAATTTGTAAGAATAAATATACATGATATGGGATGCCATAATGCCTAAAAGAATTACACCAGCAAACATTTCAGTTTACACTATTCAAGTCTAACAAAATTAGCTTAACAAAGGATTAATGTAGGTAGGCTCACTAATTGAAGAGCTTGAGAACTTTGTATAGCAGGATCTTACTAGCCTTATAATAGCACCCCCTTGTTTTATAATATCCCGGATTGGAAATACAGTTTAAGATAGCAAGATATTTTCTGGACGTCAACAACGTTTTAAAGTATTACTGTATAATTTATTTTTTATGGATGAGTCTACCTTTCTTTCCTCAGGGTAAATGTATTGACTGCCTGTAGCAGATAAATTACCAAACTGATTTTTTTGTAGGATATAAAGCTCTTCACACATCCCATTGTAATGTTCATCTTCGTTCATGGCATTGCACGACTTGTGATTATTTGTTAACTGTTGCAAACCAGCTGAGAAAATGTCAAAAACTATTCTTTGAGAATTGTCATTCATTTGGCAACATTATACTCCTATTCTTCCACATGTTTGAGAGCTTAATGATTTTTCACACACATTAAAAATCATTAATGTATGTGGTGTCACCTTCACTTCACAATCTCTCTGGTGAAGAAAAGTAAAAGAAATGCATATACTGACCTGATGTTCAATGTAACACCAC
Organism: Conger conger; assembly: GCF_963514075.1. NCBI lineage: Eukaryota > Metazoa > Chordata > Actinopteri > Anguilliformes > Congridae > Conger > Conger conger. The sequence goes on from NC_083766.1 coordinate 60,274,422, forward strand.
AGACAACACATTATGAATTCACGTAACAAAATGTTGTGAGAAGTAACAACACAGATAGATCTTTGGTGTTACTTTGAAGGGCGGTAACACCAAAAAACAGTTGCAAACAAATATGATAATTTCTTCAAAACTAATATGCAGCCATTTTAATTAACTAACAAGAAGACAAGTGAAAAAATAGGGTATCCGCCATTCATTATTATTTTATATCCAAAAGCTATACTCCATGTTATAAACGAGCATTTTAAAAAAACGAACAGCATAAACCGTTTTTTAAAAATAAAACATTATTGTATTTTATATTTTTTCAAACTAATCTAGATATCGAGGAAACGCCATTCTCAGTGTTTTTCTTTTATTTGGACCAGAGTAAGTTTGTGGTAAAATTCTCATCATATTGCTTATCAAACACACTGTTTTTCGTGATGTGGTGCCACAAAAACAAATGTTCTGACAAGTATATCTTTCGTTTTTTTATGGAATGTGAAATTGCTCGGACATGGTTTGCAACACAAACCAAAGAATGACCCAGGAATACTCCGCCGACAGGAAGTCTTGGGAGAAATGTTTACACTCGCTGCATTGTCATTAACGGTATTGTTCGAACTTCTTCTTCTTCTTTCGTATATCGTCAGATGGCCAACTCAGTGTCATGCAGCCACGCCCTCGTCTCCGGTCCTAAGTCGAACAGGCCAGCTTCTGAGGGTGGGCTGTATAGGGGGCAGCCGGTGATTATGTGCTCGGCAGTCTGTTCAGGCTCGCCGCACTCGCATGCCGCACTGTCCGATAGGCCCCACTTCTTCAGAGATGACTTAAATCGTCCGACGCCAGAGCGCAGACGGTTCAGTGAGGTCCATAGATGGCGTGGCATGTCTTCTCCTTTTACACCGCCTCCTGGGTCCCGGATGTATCGTTGCATGCGGGAGGGCCCAGCCGTCTCCCACGTCTGTTTCCAGGATGCTGCCAGCCAGGCGTCTCTGGACAAGTCCTCAGGGATAGACTGTAGCATCTCCTGTGCTGCCTTGTTGTAGGGATGGCGAGACTTAAGCCTGCATGGTGGTGCCGGTGTTGTTGTGGCTTTGTGTAGGATGTGCCAGTCGTGCTTCTGGGCTTTTCTTGCCAGGGCGAGGGTAGCCGCATCCCGTCGGAGACTGGCTGGGGCGATTCCAGCTAGGACTGGCAGGTAGGACACAGGGGTGGGTTTCAGACAACCAGTAACTATACGGAGGGCGCTGTTGATGACCGTATCTACCTTGTTCACATGTGGACTTCTGCTCCAGGCTGGGGCACAGTATTCTGCTACGGGTAATACCAGGGCTTGCGTGGATATGCGTAGGGTCTGGGGGGAAGCTCCCCAAGTCGAACCCGCCAGGCGACGGATGAGCGAGACCCTTGCTGTTGTCTTGGCCTTCACTTCATCCAGGTGTTGCTTGTAGGACAGTGTCCGGTCCAAGCATACGCCGAGGTACTTGGGGGCTTGCTGGAACTCCAGGCGCTTGTTGCCAACATGCACGTCCAGTTCCCTTCTTGCTTCCCGATTGTTAAGGTGGTAAGCTGCAGACACTGTCTTGCCCATGCTGAGCTGAAGGTGCCACTTCTGGAGGTAGTCTGCCAGGATGCCCATGTCTCGGTTGAGGCCATCTTCCATCGCCTTCCATGTTGGGCGGCAAAGCATGATGGCCAAGTCGTCCGCATAGCCATACTTGGTAGATGTTGTATCTGGCAGGTCGTGAATGTATATGTTGAACAACATTGGTGAGAGGACGGAGCCTTGCGGGACACCGTTCTTCAACTTTCTGAGCCTGCTGGTCTGGCCATCGCTGGTCTGTAGGATGAAGCTACGGTTCGATAGCATCTCCATAATAAACCTCACCATGTGCCGGTCCGGGATTGTCCTCAACAGTTTCAGATGTAGTCCACGGTGCCACACGGTGTCATAGGCGGCTGTCAGGTCCAGGAATACTACTCCAGCTTTTTCGTTATCCTGAAAGCTGTCCTCGATGTCCTGAGTGAGTAGCGTTACCTGATCCACTGTTGACCTGCCTCGGCGGAAGCCGGCTTGTTCTGGTGGGAGTTGTGGGTCCACCACTGGCTCGATGCGGCTGTGAATCAGCCTCTCCAGGATCTTATATGGGACACAGAGCAGAGAGATGGGCCTGTAGGACTTCGGGTCTTTGGCGGGTTTGTTCGGCTTTGGCAAGGCTATGACGGAAGCACGGCGCCAGGTCTTTGGGAGCTTGGACCTCCGGAAGCATGATGAGAAGAACGAGCATAGCCAGTAAGATGTTCTTTCACTTTGGTGTATGACAAACTCTGGGTGGATATTGTCTCGACCTGATGACTTGCCCGGCTTCAGTTTGTTGATTGCTGCACTTAGTTCGGCTACTGTGAAGTCTCCTGAGAGGTTAGCGTCGACGCTGGCTGCCTTGGAGAGAGACGATACCTCACACGAGGTCAATCGTGTGACGTTTCTGTCAGCATCAGGGAAGCGACCATTTTTCAGGAGCTGGGAAGCAATGGCATCTGCTGTCACTGGACACCTGCGGGGGGTTGTTTTTCTCCCTGAGAGCAGGTTGATGGTCTGCCACGCCTTCCGGCTAGAGTGGGTGAAGTCGATAGCTTCCACTACTTCAGTCCACCTGGCCCTTCGGGTGTCGTCCAGCTTCTGCAATAGGGTTGTTGCTGTTGCGTCCATTTCTTCCCTGGAGCTTGCCTGCTGGTGTTGGCGCAGCAGGCAGCTGCACTCCTCATCCCAGCCCGGGATGTAGTTCTTATTGTAGCCACGTGGGATGTTGTGCTTTGCTGCCCTGAGGAGGACTTCACAGTAGGCGGCGTATGCAGCATCCACATCAGCTGCTTCTGGGTCCAGGAGACCAGCAGTTCTTCTTTCCGTTTCCGCCATAAACTGCCGCCAGTTCGCCTTCCTGAAGTTCCATCTCCTGACCGGTTTGCCAGATACCGGCTGTACCAGTGATGGTACTTTGATGATGGATGGCCGGTGGTGTGAACGAGGGAACCTGTCCAAGACACGTCTCTCCGGTTTCAGGTCGTTACTGCGGCATACGGCAAAGGCCAGGTCTGGGTTGGTGTGAGAGTTCCAGCGTGCAGAAAAGAAGCTTGGGGGCTCCTTTGGGTCGAAGAGCAGCAGTGCCTCAGCGTTAGAAGCCCACTCACTCAGCGCTTCACCATCCTGTGATGTGTGGTTGTAACCCCAATCTGTATGTTGGCAATTGAAGTCACCTGCATAGATGGCGGGAGGAGTCACAGATGGTAGTGATGATACAGTCAGCACAGTTGGTGGGGGCTTGTATACATTCACAACAGATGTTTCTTGGATTTTGGTGACCAGCCACTCAATGTTGCAGCCGGGTGGAGATTGACTGGTGGCTGACCAGCTCAATCCTTCCCGGACAAAGGTTGCCATTCCATGCTTCTTGCTGTGGATGGATCCGGTGAGGAAGAACCCAGGCAGTTTGAGGTTGTCGTCAGAAACCCAGTGTGTCTCTTGCAGGAGAATAGCTGCCACTTTGTTGGAATCGGCAAGATGCCTGATGACTTCGAGTTTGGCGATGGTAAGGCCCTCGACGTTGAGTTGGAGCACCGACAGACCTTGGTTTTCGACGGTGGGGGTGTCCGCCCGTCCTGGCGAGGACGTTCTCTGCCTTGGTCTTGACCTCGGCTTGTACCTTGGTTCGCCAGCTCGACGATTCTTTGGCGACATAAGTTTCATGAGTTGGTCTCGCACCATTTCTCACTACTCACAGGAGAGGCCGCGTGAAGGCTGTCGTCTTCTCCCCCTGTTCGAACTACTGTGGCACGAACTGCGGTGGTGCTGATTTGCGACCTAGTCACTACGGTTTTGCGGAAAAGTCATGACGAGTTAGGTCGTTTGTCTACTTCTGATACTTGTTTCGAAATAAAAATATTTTGGTATCTATTTTTCACAGCATGTCGAGACAATAAAGGAGAAAAACATACAGAGGCGTCTCAGGAGACACACTGAAGCACTCATTTATGTATATGGGTAGTCAGCTAGCATATTCACTCATGCACTGTTACAGTAGCCTGTATTGGTTTGGAAAGAGATATATAGAAGCAGTTTTATGTTTAAAGACTAAGCCGTGGCCTATCATTTGTTTCCGTTTCCAAATGATTGAATGAATTGCGAAACAGTATAATAAGCGCAGCAGGAAACCGCTACTCACCAGTTCTCAGCATAGATCAGTGTCGAATACCGTGAGTCTTAATGCGCTTCTCCCCTCATACTGCAGCATATATCTCTTTGTGCGTGTGCGTGTGCCTGTGATGCGTGGAATTTTTCTGGCACAATCTGGAACAAGCCTCCCTTCCTATGGGAAGCCATAATCCCATAGGTAGTGAGACGGGTGCGTGGGGGGTTGGACCCAAAATGCACGACTCAGAAACAATAATGGAATAAAATCCCATCAGGGCTTTATTTGGGACGAATCCCAGGAGCGTAGTCACAACAAGCAAAGTCCATACACGCAGATCCAGCCAAACAAACAATAAACAAACAAAAAGCACGGTGCCGAGGGAAGAGGCAAACTCGTAGTCGGTAAACGTGCAGGGAGGTCCGGTAGCAGGAGAGCTGTCAGCGAGGCAGATGTACAGGCGGACGGCAGGCAGAGTCGTAGTCGAGGGCGATGCGGAAGTCGAAACCATAAAACAATCAGCGAGGCAACAGTACAAAGGCGGTAGGCGAGGACGTGGTCAAAAACAAACGATGGTAAACGAAACAGAAATCAATAAACAATAGTCGGTAAACAGGCTTGGATCTTAACGTGAATCAATCAGAAATAATGCTCAAGCGTTACGTAGTAAAACTAGAGGCAGACAATTTCGCAGTGAACAGTAGTGCGACTGGGATATAAATGCAGGTGTAGACAATTAGTTAGAGCGTAGCAAGGAAATGGAAAACAGGTGCGATGGATGACAAGTTTAACAAGGTGATTAGTAATCGTTAGTAATAAACCTATCCTGCCCTAGCATTAGTAAATTAGTAAATGACATGCACGAGAAACGTAAGGTAACATGAACACATGATTAGTTTGTTAGTTTCTACCCAATCCTGATCTAGCGTTAGTAGTTTTAGTAAATAGACAAATGGAAACAATTAGGGAGTGAATGACAGAAATAGAGAGAGAGAAAAGGCGGAACGCAAGGTTTGCGGAAAGACATGTAAAAGTGTATGTTTAAACAGTAGCCAGTCTACGTAACAATAAACATAAATCAAAACATAACACAAAACGAAACTAAGACGATAACCATTCAACATAACAAGGTAATATAATCGTAACGAAACATAACTAGACATGACGAGAAAATAAATCGTAACAAGAAATAAACTAAACAACATGACGAACCTAGACTAACATAATACATGATAATACAATACAAGACTAAATGAATAAACATAAAACATGGCGAGACAGACCTGAAACGTGACAGGTAGGGGAGACCGGGGTTGGTTTGCACATCATGAGCTTTTCTCTGGTACTTTGGAGGTCTTCTTTGGCAATGCATAGTTGCGTAGTGTTGGCAAAGCAATGAAATACAATAAAGTATTCCTACATGTAATATACAGTGGTGTGAAAAGTGCCCCCTTCCTGATTTTTTTTTTGCATTTTTGTCACACTTAAATGCTTCAGATCATCAAACAAATTTAAATATTAGTCAAAGACAACACAAGTAAACACAAAATGCAGTTTTTAAATGAAGGTTTTTATTATTAAGGGAGAAAAAAATCCAAACCTACATGGCCCTGTGTGCAAAAGTGATTGCCCCCTAAACCTAATAACTGGTTGGGCCACCCTTAGCAGCAACAACTGCAATCAAGCGTTTGCGATAACTTGCAATGAGTCTTACAGCGCTGTGGAGGAATTTTGGCCCACTCATCTTTGCAGAATTGTTGTAATTCAGCCACATTGGAGGGTTTTCGAGCATGAACCGCCTTTTTAAGGTCATGCCACAGCATCTCAATAGGATTCAGGTCAGGACTTTGACTAGGCCACTCCAAAGTCTTCATTTTGTTTTTCTTCAGCCATTCAGAGGTGGACTTGCTGGTGTGTTTTGGATCATTGTCCTGCTGTAGAACCCAAGTTCGTTTCAGCTTGAGGTCACGAACAGATGGCTGGACATTCTCCTTCAGGATTTTTTGGTAGACAGCAGAATTCATGGTTCCATTTATCACAGCAAGTCTTCCAGGTCCTGAAGCAGCAAAACAGCCCCAGACCATCACACTACCACCACCATTTTACTGTTGGTATGATGTTCTTTTTCTGAAATGCGGTGTTACTTTTACGCCAGATGTAATGGGACATCCAAAAAGTTCAACTTTTGTCTCATCAGACCACAGACTATTTTCCCCAAAAGTCTTGGGGATCATCAAGATGTTTTCTGGCAAAATTGAGACAAGCCTTAATGTTTTCTTTTTGCTCAGCAGTGGTTTTCGTCTTGGAACTCTGCCATGCAGGCCATTTTTGCCCAGTCTCTTTCTTATGGTGGAGTCATGAACATTGACCTTAACTGAGGCAAGTGAGGCCTGCAGTTCTTTGGATGTTGTTGTGGGGTCTTTTGTGACATCTTGGATGAGTCGTCGCTGCGCTCTTGGGGTAATTTTGGTCGGCCGGCCACTCCTGGGAAGGTTCACCACTGTTCCATGTTTTCGCCATTTGTGGATAATGGCTCTCACTGTGGTTCACTGGAGTCCCAAAGCTTTAGAAATGGCTTCATAACCTTTTCCAGACTGATAGATCTCAATTACTTTCTTTCTCATTTGTTCCTGAATTTCTTTAGATCTTGGCATGATGTCTAGCTTTTGAGGATCATTTGGTTTACTTCACTTTGTCAGGCAGGTCCTATTTAAGTGATTTCTTGATTGAGAACAGGTGTGGCAGTAATCAGGCCGGGGTGTGGCTAGAGAAATTGAACTCAGGTTTGATAAACCACAGATAAGTTATGTTTTAACAGGAGGGTGTAGGGACTACAACTTCCACATTCCCACAGGAAAATTCTGCGACGTCCACCACGAATGACGTCGAACTTGGTTCAGCCAATCCCGTAATGGCGGGAGCAATAAACGGTCCCGTATAAGAGCAAGACACGTTCTTGGGATCTCTCTTCTGCTTCTTCTGCCTCTTCTGCTTCTTCTCTTGGACGCACCCTTTTTGGGCATTCGCTTCAGCTCATCTGCTCCGAGACTCGGACAGAGGCTGGATGCTGCACAGCGCACTACCAGGCCTACGGACACACCCAGTTACCTCGCGGTAACTTCGTGGCCTATAGCGAGTGGAAACTGGTGTACGCGGAACGCTACATCAGTTTACTCCTGCAAAGCTCACCATCGAACAACAGCAACGAACTTTTCCACCCGGAAAAAGGACAAGCGAACATCCTTCCAGCAACCGAGTGGACCAGACGACAGCGCGCGGCTAAGACGCCCCAGCCTGCGCATCTCTCCAGGACACGCATTCACAGCACCATCGCGGCTCCTATAAGGACAGCACGTCTTTTGGATCCAATGCGTATGGACTCAGTAAGAGAACAAACATTCAGGCATAGCCAGTGTTTAGTTTAGTCTTAACTGTTTTTGTGGATCTGTGTTTCAATATTTACCATCCTACTACTCTAATGTGTTTGGTTAGCTACATATATATGTACGTGAATTGATTCGCCGTCTTTTGCGCATATATAGAGTAAAACTACTCAAGTAGTCCCATCCCACAGCTAACTCTAACTCATTACCACACCCAGAACTCTAGCTTACTCAAGCTAGCTACTCCCACTTTTACCTTTCCTTTGTTCAAGCGACACGCGCGCTTGCGCGCGCCACACACACGCACACACACATACCCAACTAAATTTCCTTACTAACTTCCCGTTAGTTTATCTGTTATGTGTTTGTATGTTTGTTTAATAAATATATTTTATTAAACCCCGGTGTTCGTTTTGGAATATCATAGACATGAGAGCCGAGTTAAAGCAGTCTTTCGAAGAACTTCCAACCTTCAGGTTATCGGTATGTTTAATCATTAATATTGGTTATTTTAATTATTAATTAAAATACTAAATTTGTGGTTAGATATTTCTGATAATAGTAATTTTATGAGACTGATTACTTTTTGCAGTTATACTGCTACACAACGTTTAACTGGCGCCCCGGTTTCGTAGAGAGTAAAATCCCTGCGTTATTTGGCGGCCCGTGCGAGGACCCTACATAATTTGGAGTCCCGTGCGAGGACCCCTACAAGGGGCAATCACTTTTTCACACAGGGCCATGTAGGTTTGGATTTTTTTTCTCCCTTAATAATAAAAACCTTCATTTAAAAACTGCATTTTGTGTTTACTTGTGTTGTCTTTGACTAATATTTAAATTTGTTTGATGATCGGAAACATTTAAGTGTGACAAACATAAAAAAAATAAAAAAAAATCAGGAAGGGAGCAAACAGTTTTTCACACCACTGTACACTCAGTGACCACTTTGATCGCTTACTGATTCAGTGCAGGATAAAAGAAACGGAAGTGAAAGCAAAGCAAGCAAACAACACGTTAAAGCATGCTTCATATATTTCTTATGTTATTCGAAATGTAATAAAGAAAGCAACCTGACAGCCAAGGGTCGACTACTATGGATTTGGCCTTAGGGCGCAGGTGAAAACATTTTTCCCCGTGTTTTTTTCACACAGTAACTTGACGACAGACTGAAAAAGCGACACGACGACATATTTTAATATGACGTTATAGTGGAATTTTACTGTAGGCCTATATGTATGCTATAGGTTTATTGCAATTTCTTATGAGTTTATTGTAATTTGTGATTGCTGGAGAAGCACGAGGGTATATATAAGCTATGTTTTTGTTTTTGTTTTTAAAACCTATAAATAAAAAAGGCGATGCAACGTTTTCAGCATTCAATTTTTCGTGAAACTCCAGTTTATGTTAAATTGGCCACATTATAAGGTTTCATCTACCATAGCCCCGGATATTTCAATCAATAAACTGCATCACATTGGACTTCACATCAACACACGCAATTGAGGCCAAACACCAAGGCCTATAAATAAGATGTTAAAGGAGTATTATGGTCATTGAATGTGACACTTTAGGCAACAACAAAACAAATGTGCATTTTTTAAAATTATTATTCCATCATTTATTTTACGCCTACATTTTCTGCTATAGAAGTTGTCTGGGCGTGGTAATGAGAACTGTCAATTAGCTATGATTGACACACCATGCTCCAACTTTACACACATTCTTGTTTGCTACCATAGCTGCCTCCATAGATATGCACTCATCTTAGGAGACTGAATTTTCATAAGCTAGCTAACTTAGTATATCAACCATCCATAACTAAGGCAAGGACGGATAAGGTAAGGATGCTGACATCCAATGATATGAAAGTAAACTACTTGCTAGCTAAATGATTATAACCAGAATAAATGGTCCTTTAAAGGCACTCTAATTGAAGTGAACCTCACGTTCGTCAAATATTTGCATTGTCTTGCCTGGAGGCCAGCGGCGCAAACTATCATGAGTCATGAGTTATAGGGGAGGAATAAGGGGAGTGGTTATCCTCATGTGATGCACTACGAGGAGAACATTCTCAACCGGTTGAAAATAGGTCCATTTAAAAAGCTTACTTCTCCAAAACTAAAGAACGGGCATATGTAATACTTTCGTCGTGTTTCTTCAATGCCATCTTGTGTAAATTGCAAACAAAAACCTAGAAAGTGTGACCAACACCATGTTACTCCTTTACATTTAAAAATGTTAAATTACTGCAACCTATGTTTATATGCCTGCCCTCCCCACTCTGCTGATTTTCTGGAGCAGAGCTAGGATTTTGTTCCTGATTTCTTTGGTTGCCAGGGAATACACAATGGGGTTCAGACACGAAGGGATGCATGAGGCTAACGACAAGTTCACCATTTTGATGTTTGGATCAACACGGAATAAGAAAAGTTCAGTGACATATAGAGATATGATTGGCACATAGAAAATCGCCACGAGGACAAGATGTTCTGTGCACGTTGCAAGTGCTTTGTACCTGTTATCCACATTTTTCATTCTAAACACGGCTGTCAAAATACAGGCGTATGATAAGACGATTAAACTTAGCGGCCCAAACAAAAGAACTATGCTCAGGGAAGTTGCAGTGATCCAATGCAGTGTGTTATCATTGCACGACAGCGAAAACACAGCCGCGTACTCACAGAAAAAGTTGTATACACTGAGTGAATCACAGAAAGACAATTTTGTCAGGATCAAGACCATGAACAGAAAAACGCTTACAGAAAGTGACCAAATAATCGCTAGAATGCTAATCATGCTTGTAGGAGTGTTGATGGAAGTATGCCTCAGTGGGAAACATATCGCAATTAGCCTGTCATAGGCAAGTACACTGAGGGAAATTGACTCTAGTGCTACCGTTACAATATAAATGAAGCAGAGGAAAATTAAATATAAATGAGCAAACTTCAAATCCTTAAATCCGGTAATCTAAAACCCAGCTGGTGTAATGATGGAGTCGTTTGTGATCGAAGTGGCGAGAATGCGGCGTTCAGGACCTCGCGGAACTGCTTTTCCTCTGAGCCCTGAGAGAGAAACAGGTTAATAGCAATCAATGGAAAAATGGGGACGCTTGAAAATTGTTTGCTCCAACACTCAATGAGCGTTCATGCCAGAGCCCCGAAATTCTGATCTTGGCTACCCGTATTTGCCTGCTACAAATGATAGTCATTTAGACATCTCCTACAATATCACATTATGTGCGAGTTAACCCTTAGTCGTAGTCGTAACATTCTGTAGGCTATACTCTCCTTGTCCTGAGGGTAAAATTACTCGCCTTCACTTCACTGAGCAGCTTAATTGAATTTCAAACCACAAATCTATTTTGCATGAAGCAACCTGTCACTCCTGTAACCTGTAACATTATTAGCCCTTTATCCGTAAACATGAAAAACTACAAATATTGTCGTGCTTGCTCTGGTCTCTCCCATGTTCCCTTGCTGCCAGTCCTCAATAGACTTTGCCTCCCTCCACGCGATCCAAGGGTCCTAGAATGGCCCAACCCATGGCACATGCTCTGCATTAACTTATTTATGCAGAAAACATTATAGGTTTGTGTGGGGGGGTGATGCTGTCCTTCCACTCTCCCTTACACTCTCTCGTACACATACAAGCATGCACACATGGGCACATATGAGCATACACATACACACAGACCAACAACATACACCAATTAAAAAGTAACACAAGCAACACAGAAGGGTAAAATGCCAGGAAATATTTATATATTTTTATTTAATATTCAATTGCACAAACAATCCACAAAGGTACACATGCACAGCAGGTTATCATTTTAAATAAATGTTATTATTTTGCACCGTCTTCCAATCCACTGGATAGTAAACATGGCAAACACCAGAGCCTAGAAATAAATGATATTCACTTGGAAATAAAAAATGCTCTAAACACTGGGTCTATGCCTGTAATGTGCTGCTACCTTGACTTTGTGTACTACAACCAGTATTCTGTTCTTGATTTCTTTGGTTGCCAGGGAATACACAATGGGGTTCAGACAGGGCGGGGTGCATGAGGCTAACGACAAGGTCAGCACAGTGATGTTTGTGTCAACGTGGTCCAAAAAAAATTCAATGTTAAACACTGCTATGATTGGCATATAGAAGACTGCCACTAGAAGGAGATGTTCCATGCAAGTTGCAAGTGCTTTGTACCTGCTCTCCACACTTTTCATTCTAAACACTGCTGTCAAAATACAGACGTATGACATGCCAGTTAAACTAAGGGACACAAACAAAATAAGTATACTCAGAGAAGAGGCAGTGGCCAACTGAAATCTGTTATCGTTGCAAGATAGTTTTAACACAGGGGTGTAGTCACAAAAGTAACTCTGTACATGGAGCACGTTACAGAAAGACAGCCTGGTCATGATTATGACCGCAAACACAGTAACACTTACACAAAATGACCAAACAGCCACTAAAATACTCATCATGATGGTAATAGTGTTGATAGTGTTCTGTCTCAGTGGGAAACATATCGCAGCTAACCTGTCATAGGAAAGTACAGTGAGGGAAAGTGACTCTAATGAGACAAAACAGTAATAAAAAAACATTTGTGTCAAACAGGCGTTGAAGGAAATGAAGTTATCTTTCAGAAGAAACATCTTGATCATACTAGGAATAATTGAAGTAGTGAGCACCAAGTCAACAATCGCCAGATTAGCCACTGCGAGGTACTTTGGAGTGTGTAGGCGATAATCTATCCATATAATGGAAAGGATGAAGGAATTGAACAAAACGGTTACAACATAAACAAAGGCGAGGAAAATAAAATATATTTCGGTATACTTTAAATCTGTTAGTCCGACTATATAAAATCCCAATGGTCTAATGATGGAGTAGTTTGTGATGGAATTGGGGAGAATTCCCATTGCAAGGTTGCGGCCTTCAGGATCTCTGATTGCTTTTCCTCTGGGCCCTGAAAGAGAAACACAGTGCGTCTCACTACCCAAAAAACATATCCCTCATTCTTCTACTTGTCTCCTCCCCCTTTACTTCTAGATATAACAGTGGTTCCCAACCCTAGTACTGCGGACACCCTGTGTATACTAGTTTTTGTTCCAGCCAGTGTTGCAATCCCAGAATTCCAGTACGCTTGTTAATGGGTGCTTTTCACGTTTAGAGGAATTATTAACCATTTTATGTCAGAACTAGCTACATATGGCATGAAGAATAAAATTCTATGTTCACATTGTGTTTATTGTAGTTTATTGCCAATAATCACATGAGAATGGTTACAACTGAGAATCTTAAGTGAGTCAGTGTTCAATTATGTTTCAGTTTGGTCACAATGCAGATTTGGCTTTTTGTCATTTGCTTTATCTTTGAATTCTTCATCATCTTCCAAATTGTTATTTTTAGAATGTGTCCACATTCTCTCCCAAAAGGAGCCGATTGATTCAACTTTGAATTACAGTCTTTTGGAAAATAAATAGGCGGCACGGATGGTGCAGTGGGTAGCACTGCCGCCTCACAGCAAGGAGGTCCTGGGAATCCCCGTCGGCCAGGGCCTCTCTGTGCGGAGTTTGCATGTTCTCCCCGTGTCTGCGTGGGTTTCCTCCGGGTACTCCGGTTTCCTCCCACAGTCCAAAGACATGCACGTTAGGCTGATTGGAGAGTCTAAATTGCCCGTAGGTATGACTGTGTGAGTGAATGGTGTGTGTGCCCTGCGATAGACTGGCGACCTGTCCAGGGAGTATTCCTGCCTTTCGCCCAATGTATGCTGGGATAGGCTCCAGCCCCCCTGCGACCCTGATCAGGATAAGCGGGTTCAGATAATGGATGGATGGATGAAAAATAAATATGTAAGCTGGAAATAATTATCATGTGGTGTCATGCGCTGGTCACTGCTGACTCCCCCCATGGAGTGTACATCGTTAGCCCCCACCTTTTGGCACCCATGCCTGTGGGGGAGAACTAGAGTGGGGTTCCTGGAGGAGTCTTGTGGAGCCCCCCTTCTCTCACATTCCTTACAGGTTTTGAGCACAGGAATACTGGAGATGGCATAAAGATGTTTCATGATAATCCCAGGTCAGAATATAGTCATGTTTGGTGTCATTCTGATTGGTTCAGTGCGACTGGTGCAATGGTCTAGTTTTTGTGACAGGAGCTGAGGAGAAACTATGCGAAAGCTGTCTCTGTAGAAACCATTATCTTTAGCCCTCTGACCTGAAGGTCTCACTGCCTGGTGGCGGTTTGGCTTCAAATTCAAATGGTTGACCCATTTTTATGGTCAAGAACAAAGGCCTAGATTTTGGTGAACCTAATAAAGTGAGAGAAGAAACCAAGCAATCTGGGGTTTTGTCTCCTTTCCTTTAATTCACCCAAATCAGGTTTATCCAAAATCACAATTTATATTACCATGAGAGGACAAAACATATTCATTACATAATATGGTTGTCACAAAAACTCTCAAATGCATCTCTCTCCAGGTATCTCCAGTAAGCTCTATGATTCGGACTTCCTTAGACCATTGGCTCCCAAGAATGTCCACATCTGGAAAGACTGAGATAAAGGGAAGATAGACTGTGGCTGTATGGGAGTTCTGGGTGCTTTTAGGTCATTGGGGGTCATTAAGCCCTGGGAAAAACCATAACTCAGGACATTCCGACAGTGCCCCCATTTGGACACTTCTCTCATTACACTCTTCACTGCTGTCCTGGGTTAATGATGGACTTTTCGTGACAACTACAGCATAATAAGACATAAGGATAATCTGGATGGTATGGATGTGATTCGGTAAAATCAAGGAATCGGATGAGATGCATTTCATACCAAATGGAGTTTAATAAACCATAGTTTCAGTGACTCAAGGGAAAACCTACATGTCCTTTCTGGTAATCATCTAATTTTCCTTACTTTACAACCCCTAAGGGAGGGGGTCTAAATTTCATATTTGACTACTCCTCCAGGTTAATATATGGCGCTGCCACCTGGTTCAAACGTGAGATTTGGGAGTTCCTACGCTGGGAAAGGCAGCCAAACTCGCCCCATAAAAAGGATTGGTGGCGCATAGTTCTTGTAATTTGATGCGAAGAGAACGTTTCTATGTCGATTCTTGTCAGCATAGCTCTAAGGAGCCCTCTAAATGCACGCCGACCTGGGCTCCCAACTATCTATGCAAGATATAATGCATGTATCGTGTTGGCTGGACCCCCAGCCTCTGAGTTCTCCGCCAAACTGAGATTCAGCAATCATGCTAATCCCAGGAGCATATATTGAGTAATGGTGGCGCTGGCGCCGGCAGATACCTTTGGCCCGCGCAAATTCTGTTGTTTGGTTGGCGTGGGGTTTTACAAATATTTGGAAATCTCAAATGTATTATTTTATACAAACACACACAGATAATAAACGATACAGTACTGCGCAGAAGTCTTAGGCACCCTCGACTTTATTATATATACGTTTATTTTTTTTGTGTGTTAGTACAAAAGAACACTTTTGAGATTTGCAAATGTTCATTTTCCAAAATATTTAATTTTACAGAGATATTTTTGTATTTAATTTTAAAAAGTAACATATTACTGTAAGCAATTGACTACTTTTTACATAGAAACGTGATCAAGGCTGTCTGAGATCAGAAGCAGGGAGCCAACCAAAGTCTGCAGAAGAACTGTGGCAAGTTCTCCAACATGCTTGGAACATCCTCCCTGCTGATTGTCTTATAGAACTGCAGGACAGTGTTGGCTATCTCAGAGAAGTGATGCAGTTTTAACGCCAAAGGGTGCTCACAAAGAATATTGATTTGATTCAGTTTTTAACTATTCTGCCAAATTACTAAAATGTAATGTAAAATGTATAGTACATTTATTTAGGACCTTTCATTGAATTATTTTTGAAAGAATCTTATCTATACAAAATGTTATACAGGTGCCTAAGACTTTTGCACAGTACTGTATATATAGTAAAGTCTATGGTGCCTATTACGTCTGCACAGTACTGTATATACGCAAGGGAACTAAACTGAAATGACAATCAGGTGTGAGAGATGAAGATGAGCAAGATGGTTCCGCCAATGCTCTCAAAGATTTATGCCAAGAGTCTATCAATATATATATATATATATCCACGACTTGTAATCAATATATCACACATATGCTGTTTTATTAAATTGAATGAACCTAGAACATTTTATTAGAGCTGAGCTTATGAAAACGCAAGAAACCACAGTGTACACTGTCAAAAAGAGAGCAAAGACCGCAGGCTAAAGAAATACATTTACTCACTTAAAAGAAAGTATTAATCAGATATTTAGTAGTATATTTTTCAAATGATTTCACTGATGTCTATCCTATATTTTCTATGATTTTACTGCTGTTCAGTATGTCTGTATACTTTTTATGACTTATTGCTGATAATGATGTCTATCATATATTTTCTATGACTTTACTGTTGTTCAGTATGTCTGTATACTTTTTATGACTTATTACTGATAAATATTGTCGTTAGAAGCGCATAAGTGACCCATGTGTAAACCAACAGTGTTGACAGTGTTGGCTATCTCAGAGAAGTGATGCAGTTTTAACGCCAAAGGGTGCTCACAAAGAATATTGATTTGATTCAGTTTTTAACTATTCTGCCAAATTACTAAAATGTAATGTAAAATGTATAGTACATTTATTTAGGACCTTTCATTGAATTATTTTTGAAAGAATCTTATCTGTACAAAATGTTATACAGGTGCCTAAGACTTTTGCACAGTACTGTATATATAGTAAAGTCTATGGCGCCTAATACTTCTGCACAGTGCTGTATATACGCATGGGAACTAAACTGAAATGACAATCAGGTGTGAGAGATGAAGATGAAGATGAAGGAATTAAGGAATTACAAACAGTTGAAATGAATGAATGGACTGAGGGGTACGGGGTGGGAGTTTGAACAAAACATGATATGAAACCGACAATGCAAAACAGAATGCAACACGGGGTGTTACAACAGTAATGAAACAGACAACACTTGTAGGGGAAAAATTCACAGAACACAAGATCTCCCTCCTAAAAGCACAAGTCAAAATCAGACTCTGCCCTAATGAGCAAGATGGTTCCGCCAATGCTCTCAAAGATTTATGCCAAGAGTGTATCAATATATATACATATATCCACGACTTGTAATCAATATATCACACACATGCTGTTTTATTAAATTGAATGAACCTAGAACATTTTATTAGAGCTGAGCTTATGAAAACACAAGAAACCACAGTGTACACTGTCGAAAAGAGAGCAAAGACCGCAGGCTAAAGAAATACATTTACTCACTTAAAAGAAAGTATTAATCAGATATTTAGTAGTATATTTTTCAAATGATTTCACTGATGTCTATCCTATATTTTCTATGATTTTACTGCTGTCCAGTATGTCTGTATACTTTTTATGACTTATTGCTGATAATGATGTCTATCATATATTTTCTATGACTTTACTGCTGTTCAGTATGTCTGTATACTTTTTATGACTTATTACTGATAAATATTGTCGTTAGAAGCGCATAAGTGACCCATGTGTAAACCAACAGTGTTGACAGTGTTGGCTATCTCAGAGAAGTGATGCAGTTTTAACGCCAAAGGGTGCTCACAAAGAATATTGATTTGATTCAGTTTTTAACTATTCTGCCAAATTACTAAAATGTAATGTAAAATGTATAGTACATTTATTTAGGACCTTTCATTGAATTATTTTTGAAAGAATCTTATCTGTACAAAATGTTATACAGGTGCCTAAGACTTTTGCACAGTACTGTATATATAGTAAAGTCTATGGCGCCTAATACTTCTGCACAGTACTGTATATACGCAAGGGAACTAAACTGAAATGACAATCAGGTGTGAGAATGGAGATGAAGGAATTACAAACAGGTGAAATGAATGAATGGACTGAGGGGTACGGGGCGGGAGTTTGGACAAAACATGATATGAAACCGACAATGCGAAATAGAATGCAACACGGGGTGTGACAACAGTAATGAAACAGACAACACTTGTAGGGGAAAAATTCACAGAACACAAGATCTCCCTCCTAAAAGCACAAGTCAAAATCAGACTCTGCCCTAATGAGCAAGATGGTTCCGCCAATGCTCTCAAAGATTTATGCCAAGAGTGTATCAATATATATATATACATCCACGACTTGTAATCAATATATCACATATATGCTGTTTTATTAAATTGAATGAACCAAGAACATTTTATTAGAGCTGAGCTTATGAAAACGCAAGAAACCACAGTGTACACTGTCGAAAAGAGAGCAAAGACCGCAGGCTAAAGAAATACATTTACTCACTTAAAAGAAAGTATTAATCAGATATTTAGTAGTATATTTTTCAAATGATTTCACTGATGTCTATCCTATATTTTCTATGATTTTACTGCTGTTCAGTATGTCTGTATACTTTTCATGACTTATTGCTGATAATGATGTCTATCATATATTTTCTATGACTTTACTGCTGTTCAGTATGTCTGTATACTTTTTATGACTTATTGCTGATAATGATGTCTATCAGATATTTTCTATGACTTTACTGCTGTTCAGTATGTCTGTATACTTTTTATGACTTATTACTGATAAATATTGTCGTTAGAACCGCATAAGTGACCCATATGTAAACCAAAGTTGAGTGAAACGATTACTATGAGGTGGAAAGCACCAAAAATGATCTTTTGGTCATAGAAAGTTCTGGAAAACACTATATAGTGAATAGCACCGTGTTTTACATGTTTTTCATGTTAATGATTCCAGGTTGTTCCAAAAAATAGCCTACAAAGCAAGATGTATGTAATAAGATCCTTTACTGTTTTGGAAATCAATAGGGCGATTCGCCACGATGGTTTCAGGACCGAGAAGTAAACACCTGTAACATAGCCAAGTCATATGATGTTTTTTGAGAAAGCTATTGATTGTGTTGAGATAAGGACAGTGCATGAAAACAGAGTTATTCAAGGTTGAAAATCTGAGGATTTGAACCGGCTGTTGTGCACGTGTGCCACAATAAAGTCTAATTTTCTGAAGAGCTTGCTGCCGTGGGATCTTTGCCTTCTTGGAGTTATTTTACAACTAATTGGAGATTGAACCTTGAGAGCTACCGTTTCCGAGCAACGACACACTAATTCGGGAAAAACACAGAATGTGACATTTAGTGAATGAAGCTGTCATAAAAATATTTCAGGCACCTGGATCTGTTAATGTTAGTTACGAAAATATTTTGTTGTCAAAGCATTTTTGTTTTTATAGATATTGTATTTATGGAAGTGGTCGCCTTATGATCATTTAGCACATGCAAACCCTATTCTTGTGGCAATAACTAGGCATAACCAATTTGTAAGAATAAATATACATGATATGGGATGCCATAATGCCTAAAAGAATTACACCAGCAAACATTACAGTTTACACTATTCAAGTCTAACAAAATTAGCTTAACAAAGGATTAATGTAGGTAGGCTCACTAATTGAAGAGCTTGAGAACTTTGTATATCAGGATCTTACTAGCCTTATTAATAGCACCCCCATGTTTTATAATATCCCGGATTGGAAATACAGTTTAAGATAGCAAGATATTTTCTGGACGTCAACAATGTTTTGAAGAATTACTGTATAATTTATTTTTTATGGATGAGTCTACCTTTCTTTCCTCAGGGTAAATGTATTGACTGCCTGTAGCAGATAAATTACCAAACAGATTTTTTGTAGGATATAAAGTTCTTCACACATCCCATTGTAATGTTTATCTTCGTTCATGGCATTGCACGAGTTAAGGAGGGTGATTATTTGTTAACTGTTGCAAACCAGCTGAGAAAATGTCAAAAACTATTCTTTGAGAATTGTCATTCATTTGGCAACATCATACTCCTATTCTTCCACATCTTTGAGAGCTTAATAATTTTTCACACACATTAAAAATCATTAATGTCTGTGGTGTCACCTTCACTTCACAATCTCTATGGTGAAGAAAAGTAAAAGAAATGCATATATTGACCTGTTGTTCAATGTAACACCACAGACAACACATTATGAATTCACGTAACAAAATGTTGTGAGAAGTAACAACACAGATAGATCTGTGGTGTTACTTTGAAGGGCGGTAACACCAAAAACAGTTGCAAACAAATATGATAATTTCTTCAAAACTAATATGCAGCCATTTTAATTAACTAACAAGAAGACAAGTGAAAAAATAGGGTATCCGCCATTCATTATTATTTTACATCCAAAAGCTATACTCCATGTTATAAACGAGCATTTAAAAAAAACGAACAGCATAAACCGTTTTTTTTAAATAAAACATTATTGTATTTTATATTTTTTCAAACTAATCTAGATATCGAGGAAACGCCATTCTCAGTGTTTTTCTTTTATTTGGACCAGAGTAAGTTTATGTGGTAAAATTCTCATCATATTGCATATCAAACACACTGTTTTTCATGATGTGGTGCCACAAAAACAAATGTTCTGACAATAAGTATATCTTTCGTTTTTTTATGGAATGTGAAATTGCTCGGACATGGTTTGCAACACAAACCAAAGAATGACCCAGGAACACTCCGCCGATAGGAAGTCTTGGGAGAAATGTTTACACTCGCTGCATTGTCATTAACGGTGGTGCTGCGGTGGTGCTGATTTGCGACCTAGTCACTACGGTTTTGCGGAAAAGTCATGACGAGTTAGGTCGTTTGTCTACTTCTGATACTTGTTTCGAAAAAATATATAAATATATTTTGGTATCTATTTATTTCACAGCATGCCTAGACAATAGAGGAGAAAAACATACAGATGCGTCTCAGGAGACACACTGAAGCACTCCTTTATGTATATGGGTAGTCAGCTAGCATATTCACTCATGCACTGTTACAGTAGCCTGCATTGGTTTGGAAAGAGATATATAGAAGCAGTTTTATGTTTAAAGACTAAGCCGTAGCCTATCATTTTTTTCCGTTTCCAAATGATTGAATGAATTGCGAAACAGTATAATTAGCGCAGCAGGAAACCGCTACTCACCAGTTCTCCTCAGCATAGATCAGTGTCGAATACCGTGAGTCTTAATGCGCTTCTCCCCTCATACTGCAGCATATATCGCCTTGTGTGTGTGCGTGTGTGTGTGTGATGCGTGTGATGCGTGTGATGCGTGGAATTTTTCTGGCACAATCTGGAACAAGTCTCCCTTCCTATGGGAAGCCATAATCCCATAGGTAGGGGAGACCGGGGTTGGTTTGCACAAATTTAAATATTAGTCAAAGACAACACAAGTAAACACAAAATGCAGTTTTTAAATGAAGGTTTTTATTATTAAGGGAGGAAAAAATCCAAACCTACATGGCCCTGTGTGAAAAAGTGATTGCCCCCTAAACCTAATAACTGGTTGGGCCACCCTTAGCAGCAACAACTGCAATCAAGCGTTTGCGATAACTTGCAATGAGTCTTACAGCGCTGTGGAGGAATTTTGGCCCACTCATCTTTGCAGAATTGTTGTAATTCAGCCACATTGGAGGGTTTTCGAGCATGAACCGCCTTTTTAAGGTCATGCCACAGCATCTCAATGGGATTCAGGTCAGGACTTTGACTAGGACACTCCAAAGTCTTCATTTTGTTTTTCTTCAGCCATTCGGAGGTGGACTTGCTGGTGTGTTTTGGATCATTTTCCTGCTGTAGAACCCAAGTTCGTTTCAGCTTGAGGTCACGAACAGATGGCCAGACATTCTCCTTCAGGATTTTTTGGTAGACAGCAGAATTCATGGTTCCATTTATCACAGCAAGTCTTCCAGGTCCTGAAGCAGCAAAACAGCCCCAGACCATCACACTACCACCATTGAACTCAGGTTTGATAAACCACAGTTAAGTTATGTTTTAACAGGAGGGGCAATCACTTTTTCACACAGGGCCATGTAGGTTTGGATTTTTTTTCTCCCTTAATAATAAAAACCTTCATTTAAAAACTGCATTTTGTGTTTACTTGTGTTGTCTTTGACTAATATTTAAATTTGTTTGATGATCGGAAACATTTAAGTGTGACAAACATAAAAATAATCAGAAAAGAAAAAAAAGAAATCAGGAAGGGAGCAAACAGTTTTTCACACCACTGTACACTCAGTGACCACTTTGATCGCTTACTGATTCAGTGCAGGATAAAAGAAACGGAAGTGAAAGCAAAGCAAGCAAACAACACGTTAAAGCATGCTTCATATATTTCTTATGTTATTCGAAATGTAATAAAGAAAGCAACCTGACAGCCAAGTGTCGACTACTATGGATTTGGCCTTAGGGCGCAGGTGAAAACATTTTTCCCCGTGTTTTTTTCACACAGTAACTTGACGACAGACTGAAAAAGCTCGCAATGACACGACGACATATTTTAATATGACGTTATAGTTTACTGTAGGCCTATATGTATGCTATAGGTTTATTGCAATTTCTTATGAGTTTATTGTAATTTGTGATTGCTGGAGAAGCACGAGGGTATATATAAGCTATGTTTTTGTTTTTGTTTTTAAAACCTATAAATAAAAAAGGCGATGCAACGTTTTCAGCATTCAATTTTTCGTGAAACTCCAGTTTATGTTAAATTGGCCACATTATAAGGTTTCATCTACCATAGCCCCGGATATTTCAATCAATAAACTGCATCACATTGGACTTCACATCAACACACGCAATTGAGGCCAAACACCAAGGCCTATAAATAAGATGTTAAAGGAGTATTATGGTCATTGAATGTGACACTTTAGGCAACAACAAAACAAATGTGCATTTTTTTTTATTATTATTCCATCATTTATTTTACGCCTACATTTTCTGCTATAGAAGTTGTCTGGGCATGGTAATGAGAACTGTCAATTAGCTATGATTGACACACCATGCTCCAACTTTACACACATTGTTGTTTGCTACCATAGCTGCCTCCATAGATATGCACTCATCTTAGGAGATTGAATTTTCATAAGCTAGCTAACTTAGTATATCAACCATCCATAACTAAGGCAAGGACGGATAAGGTAAGGATGCTGACATCCAATGATATGAAAGTAAACTACTTGCTAGCTAAATGATTATAACCAGAATAAATGGTCCTTTAAAGGCACTCTAATTGAAGTGAACCTCACGTTCGTCAAATATTTGCATTGTCTTGCCTGGAGGCCAGCGGCGCAAACTATCATGAGTCATGAGTTATAGGGGAGGAATAAGGGGAGTGGTAATCCTCATGTGATGCACTACATTCTCAACCGGTTGAAAATAGGTCCATTTAAAAAGCTTACTTCTCCAAAACTAAAGAACGGGCATATGTAATACTTTCGTCGTGTTTCTTCAATGCCATCTTGTGTAAATTGCAAACAAAAACCTAGAAAGTGTGACCAACACCATGTTACTCCTTTACATTTAAAAATGTTAAATTACTGCAACCTATGTTTATATGCCTGCCCTGCCCACTCTGCTGATTTTCTGGAGCAGAGCTAGGATTTTGTTCCTGATTTCTTTGGTTGCCAGGGAATACACAATGGGGTTCAGACACGAAGGGATGCATGAGGCTAACGACAAGTTCACCATTTTGATGTTTGGATCAACACGGAATAAGAAAAGTTCAGTGACATATAGAGATATGATTGGCACATAGAAAATCGCCACGAGGACAAGATGTTCTGTGCACGTTGCAAGTGCTTTGTACCTGTTATCCACATTTTTCATTCTAAACACGGCTGTCAAAATACAGGCGTATGATAAGACGATTAAACTTAGCGGCCCAAACAAAAGCACTATACTCAGGGAAGTTGCAGTGATCCAATGCAGTGTGTTATCATTGCACGACAGCGAAAACACAGCCGCGTACTCACAGAAAAAGTTGTATACACTGAGTGAATCACAGAAAGACAGTTTTGTCAGGATCAAGACCATGAACAGAAAAACGCTTACAGAAAGTGACCAAATAATCGCTAGAATGCTAATCATGCTTGTAGGAGTGTTGATGGAAGTATGCCTCAGTGGGAAACATATCGCAATTAGCCTGTCATAGGCAAGTACACTGAGGGAAATTGACTCTAGTGCTAAAAAAAGTAATAAAAAAAAATCTGTGTCAAACATGCGTTGTAGGACATGAAGGTATCCTTCGTAAGAAACGTCTTTATCGCATTTGGAATAATGGTTGTACTAAGCACCAAGTCAACAAACCCTAAATTTGCCACCCCAATGTACTTTGGAGTGTGTAGCTGATGATCTATCCATATGATGGAAAGAATGAAGGAGTTACACAAAACCGTTACAATATAAATGAAGCAGAGGAAAATTAAATATAAATGAACAAACTTCAAATCCTTAAATCCGGTAATCTAAAACCCAGCTGGTGTAATGATGGAGTCGTTTGTGATCGAAGTGGCGAGAATTCCCATTGCACGCGTGCGGCGTTCAGGACCTCGCGGAACTGCTTTTCCTCTGAGCCCTGAGAGAAAAACAGGTTAATAGCAATCAATGGAAAAATGGGGACGCTTGAAAATTGTTTGCTCCAACACTCAATGAGCGTTCATGCCAGAGCCCCGAAATTCTGATCTTGGCTACCCGTATTTGCCTGCTACAAATGATAGTCATTTAGACATCTCCTACAATATCACATTATGTGCGAGTTAACCCTTGTGTAGTCGTAACATTCTGTAGGCTATACTCTCCTTGTCCTGAGGGTAAAATTACTCGCCTTCACTTCACTGAGCAGCTTAATTGAATTTCAAACCACAAATCTATTTTGCATGAAGCAACCTGTCACTCCTGTAACCTGTAACATTATTAGCCCTTTATCCGTAAACATGAAAAACTACAAATATTGTCCTGCTTGTTCTGGTCTCTCCCATGTTTCCTTGCTGCCAGTCCTCAATAGACTTTGCCTCCCTCCACGCGATCCAAGGGTCCTAGAATGGCCCAACCCATGGCACATGCTCTGCATTAACTTATTTATGCAGAAAACATTATAGGTTTGTGTGGGGGGGTAATGCTTTCCTTCCACTCTCCCTTACACTCTCTCGTACACATACAAGCATGCACACATGGGCACATATGAGCATACACATACACACAGACCAACAACATACACCAAATAAAAAGTAACACAAGCAACACAGAAGGGTAAAATGCCAGGAAATATTTATATATTTTTATATAATATTCAATTGCACAAACAATCCACAAAGGTACACATGCACAGCAGGTTATCATTTTAAATAAATGTTATTATTTTGCACCGTCTTCCAATCCATTGGATAGTAAACATGGCAAACACCAGAGCCTAGAAATAAATAATATTCACTTGGAAATAAAAAATGCTCTAAACACTGGGTCTATGCCTGTATTGTGCTGCTACCTTGACTTTCTGTACTACAGCCAGTATTCTGTTCTTGATTTCTTTGGTTACCAGGGAATACACAATGGGGTTCAGACAGGGTGGGGTGCATGAGGCTAACGACAAGGTCAGCACAGTGATGTTTGTATCAACGTGGTCCAAAAAAATTTCAATGTTAAACACTGTCATGATTGGCATATAGAAGACTGCCACTAGAAGGAGATGTTCCATGCAAGTTGCAAGTGCTTTGTACCTGCTCTCCACACTTTTCATTCTAAACACTGCTGTCAAAATACAGACGTATGACATGCCGGTTAAACTAAGGGGCACAAACACAATAAGTAAACTCAGAGAAGAGGCAGTGGCCAACTGAAATCTGTTATCGTTGCAAGATAGTTTTAACACAGGGGTGTAGTCACAAAAGTAACTCTGTACATGGAGCACGTTACAGAAAGACAGCCTGGTCATGATTATGACCGCAAACACAGTAACACTTACACAAAATGACCAAACAGCCACTAAAATACTCATCATGATGGTAATAGTGTTGATAGTGTTCTGTCTCAGTGGGAAACATATCGCAGCTAACCTGTCATAGGAAAGTACAGTGAGGGAAAGTGACTCTAATGAGACAAAACAGTAATAAAAAAACATTTGTGTCAAACAGGCGTTGAAGGAAATGAAGTTATCTTTCAGAAGAAACATCTTGATCATACTAGGAATAATTGAAGTACTGAGCACCAAGTCAACAATCGCCAGATTAGCCACTGCGAGGTACTTTGGAGTGTGTAGGCGATAATCTATCCATATAATGGAAAGGATGAAGGAATTGAACAAAACGGTTACAACATAAACAAAGGCGAGGAAAATAAAATATATTTCGGTATACGTTAAATCTGTTAATCCGACTATATAAAATCCCAATGGTCTAATGATGGAGTAGTTTGTGATGGAATTGGGGAGAATTCCCATTGCAAGGTTGCGGCCTTCAGGATCTCTGATTGCTTTTCCTCTGGGCCCTGAAAGAGAAACACAGTGCGTCCTACTACCCAAAAAACATATCCCTCATTCTTCTACTTGTCTCCTCCCCCTTTACTTCTAGATATAACAGTGGTTCCCAACCCTAGTACTGCGGACACCCTGTGTATACTAGTTTTTGTTCCAGCCAGTGTTGCAATCCCAGAATTCCAGTACGCTTGTTAATGGGTGCTTTTCACGTTTAGAGGAATTATTAACCATTTTATGTCAGAACTAGCTACATATGGCATGAAGAATACAATTCTATGTTCACATTGTGTTTATTGTAGTTTATTGCCAATAATCACATGAGAATGGTTACAACTGAGAATCTTAAGTGAGTCAGTGTTCAATTATGTTTCAGTTTGGTCACAATGCAGATTTGGCTTTTTGTCATTTGCTTTATCTTTGAATTCTTCATCATCTTCCAAATTGTTATTTTTAGAATGTGTCCACATTCTCTCCCAAAAGGAGCCGATTGATTCAACTTTGAATTACAGTCTTTTGGAAAATAAATAGGCGGCACGGATGGTGCAGTGGGTAGCACTGCCGCCTCACAGCAAGGAGGTCCTGGGAATCCCCGTCGGCCAGGGCCTCTCTGTGCGGAGTTTGCATGTTCTCCCCGTGTCTGCGTGGGTTTCCTCCGGGTACTCCGGTTTCCTCCCACAGTCCAAAGACATGCACGTTAGGCTGATTGGAGAGTCTAAATTGCCCGTAGGTATGACTGTGTGAGTGAATGGTGTGTGTGCCCTGCGATAGACTGGCGACCTGTCCAGGGAGTATTCCTGCCTTTCGCCCAATGTATGCTGGGATAGGCTCCAGCCCCCCTGCGACCCTGATCAGGATAAGCGGGTTCAGATAATGGATGGATGGATGAAAAATAAATATGTAAGCTGGAAATAATTATCATGTGGTGTCATGCGCTGGTCACTGCTGACTCCCCCCATGGAGTGTACATCGTTAGCCCCCACCTTTTGGCACCCATGCCTGTGGGGGAGAACTAGAGTGGGGTTCCTGGAGGAGTCTTGTGGAGCCCCCCTTCTCTCACATTCCTTACAGGTTTTGAGCACAGGAATACTGGAGATGGCATAAAGATGTTTCATGATAATCCCAGGTCAGAATATAGTCATGTTTGGTGTCATTCTGATTGGTTCAGTGCGACTGGTGCAATGGTCTAGTTTTTGTGACAGGAGCTGAGGAGAAACTATGCGAAAGCTGTCTCTGTAGAAACCATTATCTTTAGCCCTCTGACCTGAAGGTCTCACTGCCTGGTGGGGGTTTGGCTTCAAATTCAAATGGTTGACCCATTTTTATGGTCAAGAACAAAGGCCTAGATTTTGGTGAACCTAATAAAGTGAGAGAAGAAACCAAGCAATCTGGGGTTTTGTCTCCTTTCCTTTAATTCACCCAAATCAGGTTTATCCAAAATCACAATTTATATTACCATGAGAAGACAAAACATATTCATTAAATAATATGGTTGTCACAAAAACTCTCAAATGCATCTCTCTCCAGGTATCTCCAGTAAGCTCTATGATTCGGACTTCCTTAGGCCATTGGCTCCCAAGAATGTCCACATCTGGAAAGACTGAGATAAAGGGAAGATAGACTGTGGCTGTATGGGAGTTCTGGGTGCTTTTAGGTGATTGGGGGTCATTAAGCCCTGGGAAAAACCATAACTCAGGACATTCCGACAGTGCCCCCATTTGGACACTTCTGTCATTACACTCTTCACTGCTGTCCTGGGTTAATGATGGACTTTTCGTGACAACTACAGCATAATAAGACATAAGGATAATCTGGATGGTATGGATGTGATTCGGTAAAATCAAGGAATCGGATGAGATGCATTTCATACCAAATGGAGTTTAATAAACCATAGTTTCAGTGACTCAAGGGAAAACCTACATGTCCTTTCTTGTAATCATCTCATTTTCCCTACTTTACAACCCCTAAGGGAGGGGGTCTAAATTTCATATTTGACTACTCCTCCAGGTTAATATATGGCGCTGCCACCTGGTTCAAACGTGGGATTTGGGAGTTCCTACGCTGGGAAAGGCAGCCAAACTCGCCCCATAAAAAGGATTGGTGGCGCATAGTTCTTGTAATTTGATGCGAAGAGAACGTTTCTATGTCGATTCTTGTCAGCATAGCTCTAAGGAGCCCTCTAAATGCACGCCGACCTGGGCTCCCAACTATCTATGCAAGATATAATGCATGTATTGTGTTGGCTGGACCCCCAGCCTCTGAGTTCTCCGCCGAACTGAGATTCAGCAATCATGCTAATCCCGGGAGCATATATTGAGTAATGGTGGCGCTGGCGCCGGCAGATACCTTTGGCCCGCGCAAATTCTGTTGTTGGGTTGGCATGGGGTTTTACAAATATTTGGAAATCTCAAATGTATTATTTTATACAAACACACACAGATAATAAACTATACAGTACTGCGCAGAAGTCTTAGGCACCCTAGACTTTATTATATATACGTTTATTTTTTTTGTGTGTTAGTACAAAAGAACACTTTTGAGATTTGCAAATGTTCATTTTCCAAAATATTTAATTTTACAGAGATATTTTTGTATTTAATTTTAAAAAGTAACATATTACTGTAAGCAATTGACTACTTTTTACATAGAAACGTGATCAAGACTGTCTGAGATCAGAAGCAGGGAGCCAACCAAAGTCTGCAGAAGAACTGTGGCAAGTTCTCCAACATGCTTGGAACATCCTCCCTGCTGATTGTCTTATAGAACGGCAGGACAGTGTTGGCTATCTCAGAGAAGTGATGCAGTTTTAACGCCAAAGGGTGCTCACAAAGAATGTTGATTTGATTCAGTTTATAACTATTCTGCCAAATTACAAAAATGTAATGTAAAATGTATTGTACGTTTATTTAGGACCTTTCATTGAATTATTTTTGAAAGAATCTTATCTGTACAAAATGTTATACAGGTGCCTAAGACTTTTGCACAGTACTGTATATATAGTAAAGTCTATGGCGCCTAATACTTCTGCACAGTACTGTATATACGCAAGGGAACTAAACTGAAATGACAATCAGGTGTGAGAATGGAGATGAAGGAATTACAAACAGGTGAAATGAATGAATGGACTGAGGGGTACGGGGCGGGAGTTTGGACAAAACATGATATGAAACCGACAATGCAAAATAGAATGCAACACGGGGTGTGACAACAGTAATGAAACAGAAAACACTTGTAGGGGAAAAATTCACAGAACACAAGATCTCCCTCCGAAAAGCACAAGTCAAAATCAGACTCTGCCCTAATGAGCAAGATGGTTCCGCCAATGCTCTCAAAGATTTATGCCAAGAGTGTATCAATATATATATATATATAAATATATATATCCACGACTTGTAATCAATATATCACATATATGCTGTTTTATTAAATTGAATGAACCTAGAACATTTTATTAGAGCTGAGCTTATGAAAACGCAAGAAACCACAGTGTACACTGTCAAAGAGAGCAAAGACTGCAGGCTAAAGAAATACATTTACTCACTTAAAAGAAAGTATTAATCAGATATTTAGTAGTATATTTTTCAAATGATTTCACTGATGTCTATCATATATTTTCTATGACTTTACTGCTGTTCAGTATGTCTGTATACTTTTTATGACTTATTGCTGATAATGATGTCTATCATATATTTTCTATGAATTTGCTGCTGTTCAGTATGTCTGTATACTTTTTATGACTTATTGCTGATAAAGATGTCTATCATATATTTTCTATGACTTTACTGCTGTTCAGTATGTCTGTATACTTTTTATGACTTATTGCTGATAATGATGTCTATCAGATATTTTCCATGATTTTACTGCTGTTCAGTATGTCTGTATACTTTTTATGACTTATTACTGATAAATATTGTCGTTAGAAGCGCATAAGTGACCCATGTGTAAACCAAAATTGAGTGAAATGATAACTATGAGGTGGAAAGCACCAAAAATGATCTATAGGTCATAGAAAGTTCTGGAAAACACTATATAGTGAATAGCATGTTTTACATGTTTTTTATGTTCATGATTCCAGGTTGTTACAAAAAATAGCCTACAAAGCAAGATGTATGTAATAAGATCCTTTATTGTTTTGGAAATCAATAGGGCGATTCGCCACGATGGTTTCAGGACCGAGAAGTAAACACCTGTAACATAGTCAAGTCATATGATGGTTTTTGAGAAAGCTATTGGTTGTGTTGAGATAAGGACAGTGCATGAAAAGAGAGTTTAGTCTGTTATTCAAGGTTGAACATCTGAGGAATTGAACCGGCTGTTGTGCACGTGTGCCACAATAAAGTCAAATTTTCTGAAGAGCTTGCTGCCGTGGGATCTTTGCCTTCTTGGAATTATTTTACAACTGATTGCAGATTGAACCTTGAGAGCTACCGTTTCCGAGCAACGACACACTAATTAGGGAAAAAACACAGAATGTGACATTTAGTGAATGAAGCTGTCATAAAAATATTTCAGGCACCTGGATCTGTTAATGTTAGTTACAAAAATATTTTGTTGTCAAAGCATTTTTGTTTTTATAGATATTGTATTTATGGAAGTGGTCGCCTTATGATCATTTAGCACAGGCAATCACTATTCTTGTGGCAATAACTAGGCATAACCAATTTGTAAGAATAAATATACATGATATGGGATGCCATAATGCCTAAAAGAATTACACCAGCAAACATTTCAGTTTACACTATTCAAGTCTAACAAAATTAGCTTAACAAAGGATTAATGTAGGTAGGCTCACTAATTGAAGAGCTTGAGAACTTTGTATAGCAGGATCTTACTAGCCTTATTAATAGCACCCCCTTGTTTTATAATATCCCGGATTGGAAATACAGTTTAAGATAGCAAGATATTTTCTGGACGTCAACAATGTTTTGAAGTATTACTGTATAATTTATTTTTTATGGATGAGTCTACCTTTCTTTCCTCAGGGTAAATGTATTGACTGCCTGTAGCAGATAAATTACCAAACTGATTTTTTTGTAGGATATAAAGATCTTCACACATCCCATTGTAGTGTTCATCTTCGTTCATGGCATTGCACGACTTGTGATTATTTGTTAACTGTTGCAAACCAGCTGAGAAAATGTCAAAAACTATTCTTTGAGAATTGTCATTCATTTGGCAACATTATACTCCTATTCTTCCACATGTTTGAGAGCTTAATGATTTTTCACACACATTAAAAATCATTAATGTATGTGGTGTCACCTTCACTTCACAATCTCTCTGGTGAAGAAAAGTAAAAGAAATGCATATATTGACCTGATGTTCAATGTAACACCACAGACAACACATTATGAATTCACGTAACAAAATGTGAGAAGTAACAACACAGATAGATCTGTGGTGTTACTTTGAAGGGCGGTAACACCAAAAACAGTTGCAAACAAATATGATAATTTATTCAAAACTAATATGCAGCCATTTTAATTAACTAACAAGAAGACATGTGAAAAAATAGGGTATCCGCCATTCATTATTATTTTATATCCAAAAGCTATACTCCATGTTATAAACGAGCATTTTAAAAAAACGAACAGCATAAACCGTTTTTTAAAAATAAAACATTATTGTATTTTATATTTTTTCAAACTAATCTAGATATCGAGGAAACGCCATTCTCAGTGTTTTTCTTTTATTTGGACCAGAGTAAGTTTATGTGGTAAAATTCTCATCATATTGCTTATCAAACACACTGTTTTTCATGATGTGGTGCCACAAAAACAAATGTTCTGACAATAAGTATATCTTTCGTTTTTTTATGGAATGTGAAATTGCTCGGACATGGTTTGCAACACAAACCAAAGAATGACCCAGGAACACTCCGCCGACAGGAAGTCTTGGGGGAAATGTTTACACTCGCTGCACTGTCATTAACGGTATTGTTCGAACTACTGTGGCACGAACTGCGGTGGTGCTGATTTGCGACCTAGTCACTACGGTTTTGCGCAAAAGTCATGACGAGTTTGGTCGTTTGTCTACTTCTGATACTTCACAGCATGTCGAGACAATAAAGGAGAAAAACATAGAGGTGTCTCAGGAAACACACTGAAGCACTCATTTATGTATATGGGTAGTCAGCTAGCATATTCACTCATGCACTGTTACAGTAGCCTGTATTGGTTTGGAAAGAGATATATAGAAGCAGTTTGTTTAAAGACTAAGCCGTGGCCTATCATTTGTTTCCGTTTCCAAATGATTGAATGAATTGCGAAACAGTATAATTAGCGCAGCAGGAAACCGCTACTCACCAGTTCTCCTCAGCATAGATCAGTGTCGAATACCGTGAGTCTTAATGCGCTTCTCCCCTCATACTGCAGCATATATCTCCTTGTGTGTGTGCGTGTGATGCGTGGAATTTTTCTGGCACAATCTGGAACAAGCCTCCCTTCCTATGGGAAGCCATAATCCCATAGGTAGTGAGACGGGTGCGTGGGGGTTGGACCCAAAATGCACGACTCAGAAACAATAATGGAATAAAGTCCCGTCAGTGCTTTATTTGGGACGAATCCCAGGAGCGTAGTCACAACAAGCAAAGTCCATACACGCAGATCCAGCCAAACAAACAATAAACAAACAAAAAGCACGGTGCCGAGGGAAGAGGCAAACTCGTAGTCGGTAAACGTGCAGGGAGGTCCGGTAGCAGGAGAGCGGTCAGCGAGGCAGATGTACAGGCGGACGGCAGGCAGAGTCGTAGTCGAGGGCGATGCGGAAGTCGAAACCTTAAAACAATCAGCGAGGCAAAAGTACAAAGGCGGTAGGCGAGGACGTGGTCAAAAACAAACGATGGTAAACGAAACAGAAATCAATAAACAATAGTCGGTAAACAGGCTTGGATCTTAATGTGAATCAATCAGAAATAATGCTCAAGAGTTACCTAGTAAAACTGGAAGCAGCCAGTTTCGCAGTGAACAGTAGTGCGACTGGGATATAAATGCAGGTGTAGACTGGTGTAGACAATTAGTTAGAGCGTAGCAAGGAAATGGAAAACAGGTGCGATGGATGACAAGTTTAACAAGGTGATTAGTAATCGTTAGTAATAAACCTATCCTGCCCTAGCATTAGTAAATTAGTAAATTACATGCACGAGAAACGTAAGGTAACATGAACACATGATTAGTTTGTTAGTTTCTACCCAATCCTGATCTACCGTTAGTAGTTTTAGTAAATGGACAAATGGAAACAATTAGGGAGTGAATGACAGAAAGAGAGAGAGAGAAAAGGCGGAACGCAAGGTTTGCGGAAAGACATGTAAAAGTGTATGTTTAAACAGTAGCCAGTCTACGTAACAATAAACAAATCAAAACATAACACAAAACGAAACTAAGACGATAACCATTGAACATAACAAGGTAATATAATCGTAACGAAACATAACTAGACATGACGAGAAAATAAATCGTAACAAGAAATAAACTAAACAACATGACGAACCTAGACTAACATAATACATGATAAGACAATACAAGACTAAATGAATAAACATAAAACATGGCGAGACAGACCTGAAACGTGACAGGTAGGGGAGACCGGGGTTGGTTTGCACATCATGAGCTTTTCTCTGGTACTTTGGAGGTCTTCTTTGGGAATGCATAGTTGCGTAGTGTTGGCAAAGCAATGAAATACAATAAAGTATTCCTACATGTAATATACAGTGGTGTGAAAAGTGCCCCCTTCCTGATTTTTTTTGCATGTTTGTCACACTTAAATGCTTCAGATCATCAAACAAATTTAAATATTAGTCAAAGACAACACAAGTAAACACAAAATGCAGTTTTTAAATGAAGGTTTTTATTATTAAGGGAGAAAAAAATCCAAACCTACATGGCCCTGTGTGAAAAAGTGATTGCCCCCTAAACCTAATATCTGGTTGGGCCACCCTTAGCAGCAACAACTGCAATCAAGCATTTGCGATAACTTGCAATGAGTCTCTTACAGCGCTGTGGAGGAATTTTGGCCCACTCATCTTTGCAGAATTGTTGTAATTCAGCCACATTGGAGGGTTTTCGAGCATGAACCGCCTTTTTAAGGTCATGCCACAGCATCTCAATAGGATTCAGGTCAGGACTTTGACTAGGCCACTCCAAAGTCTTCATTTTGTTTTTCTTCAGCCATTCAGAGGTGGACTTGCTGGTGTGTTTTGGATCATTGTCCTGCTGTAGAACCCAAGTTCGTTTCAGCTTGAGGTCACGAACCGATGGCTGGACATTCTCCTTCAGGATTTTTTGGTAGACAGCAGAATTCATGGTTCCATTTATCACAGCAAGTCTTCCAGGTCCTGAAGCAGCAAAACAGCCCCAGACCATCACACTACCACCACCATTTTACTGTTGGTATGATGTTCTTTTTCTGAAATGCGGTGTTACTTTTACGCCAGATGTAATGGGACATCCAAAAAGTTCAACTTTTGTCTCATCAGACCACAGACTATTTTCCCCAAAAGTCTTGGGGATCATCAAGATGTTTTCTGGCAAAATTGAGACAAGCCTTAATGTTCCTTTTGCTCAGCAGTGGTTTTCGTCTTGGAACTCTGCCATGCAGGCCATTTTTGCCCAGTCTCTCTCTTATGGTGGAGTCATGAACATTGACCTTAACTGAGGCAAGTGAGGCCTGCAGTTCTTTGGATGTTGTTGTGGGGTCTTTTGTGACATCTTGGATGAGTCGTCGCTGCGCTCTTGGGGTAATTTTGGTCAGCCGGCCACTCCTGGGAAGGTTCACCACTGTTCCATGTTTTCGCCATTTGTGGATAATGGCTCTCACTGTGGTTCACTGGAGTCCCAAAGCTTTAGAAATGGCTTCATAACCTTTTCCAGACTGATAGATCTCAATTACTTTCTTTCTCATTTGTTCCTGAATTTCTTTAGATCTTGGCATGATGTCTAGCTTTTGAGGATCATTTGGTTTACTTCACTTGGTCAGGCAGGTCCTATTTAAGTGATTTCTTGATCGAGAACAGGTGTGGCAGTAATCACGCCTGGGTGTGGCTAGAGAAATTGAACTCAGGTTTGATAAACCACAGTTAAGTTATGTTTTAACAGGAGGGGCAATCACTTTTTCACACAGGGCCATGTAGGTTTGGATTTTTTTTCTCCCTTAATAATAAAAACCTTCATTTAAAAACTGCATTTTGTGTTTACTTGTGTTGTCTTTGACTAATATTTAAATTTGTTTGATGATCTGAAACATTTAAGTGTGACAAACATGCAAAAAAAAAAAAAGAAATCAAACAAACATCAATATCAAGCAAACAGTTTTTCACACCACTGTACACTCAGTGACCACTTTGATCGCTTACTGATTCAGTGCAGGATAAATGAAACGGAAGTCAAAGCAAAGCAAGCAAACAACACGTTAAAGCATGCTTCATATATTTCTTATGTTATTCGAAATGTAATAAAGAAAGCAACCTTACAGCCGAGTGTCGACTACTATGGATTTGGCCTTAGGGCGCAGGTGAAAACATTTTTCCCCGTGTTTTTTTCACACAGTAACTTGACGACAGACTGAAAAAGCTCGCAAAGACACAACGCCATATTTTAATATGACGTTATAGTGGAATTTTACTGTAGGCCTATATGTATGCTATAGGTTTATTGCAATTTCTTATGAGTTTATTGTAATATGTGATTGCTGGAGAAGCATGAGGGTATATATAAGCTATGTTTTTGTTTTTGTTTTTAAAACCTACAAATAAAAAAGACGATGCAACGTTTTCAGCATTCCATTTTTTGTGAAACTCCAGTTTACGTTAAATTGGCCACATTATAATGTTTCATCTACCATAGCCCCGGATATTTCAATCAATAAACTGCATCACATTGGACTTCACATCAACACACGCAATTGAGGCCAAACACCAAGGCCTATAAATAAGATGTTAAAGGAGTATTATGGTCATTGAATGTGACACTTTAGGCAACAACAAAACAAATGTGCATTTTTTAAAATTATTATTCCATCATTTATTTTACGCCTACATTTTCTGCTATAGAAGTTGTCTGGGCGTGGTAATGAGAACTGTCAATTAGCTATGATTGACACACCATGCTCCAACTTTACACACATTGTTGTTTGTTACCATAGCTGTTTGTTTGGCCATAGATATGCACTCATCTTATGAGACTGAATTTTCATAAGCTAGCTAACTTAGTATATCAACCATCCATAACTAAGGCAAGGACGGATAAGGTAAGGATGCTGACTCATCCAATGATATGAAAGTAAACTAGCTAGCTAGCTAAATGAATATAACCAGAATAAATGGTCCTTTAAAGGCACTCTAATTGAAGTGAACCTCACGTTCGTCAAATATTTGCATTGTCTTGCCTGGAGGCCAGCGGCGCAAACTATCATGAGTCATGAGTTATAGGGGAGGAATAAGGGGAGTGGTTATCCTCATGTGATGCACTACGAGGAGAACATTCTCAACCGGTTGAAAATAGGTCCATTTAAAAAGCTTACTTCTCCAAAACTAAAGAACGGGCATATGTAATACTTTCATCGTGTTTCTTCAATGCCATCTTGTGTAAATTGCAAATAAAAACCTAGAAAGTGTGACCAACACCATGTTACTCCTTTACATTTAAAAATGTTAAATTACTGCAACCTATGTTTATATGCCTGCCCTCCCCACTCTGCTGATTTTCTGGAGCAGAGCTAGGATTTTGTTCCTGATTTCTTTGGTTGCCAGGGAATACACAATGGGGTTCAGACACGAAGGGATGCATGAGGCTAACGACAAGTTCACCATTTTGATGTTTGGATCAACACGGAATAAGAAAAGTTCAGTGACATATAGAGATATGATTGGCACATAGAAAATCGCCACGAGGACAAGATGTTCTGTGCACGTTGCAAGTGCTTTGTACCTGTTCTCCACATTTTTCATTCTAAACACGGCTGTCAAAATACAGGCGTATGATAAGACGATTAAACTTAGCGGCCCAAACAAAAGCACTATACTCAGGGAAGTTGCAGTGATCCAATGCAGTGTGTTATCATTGCACGACAGCGAAAACACAGCCGCGTACTCACAGAAAAAGTTGTATACACTGAGTGAATCACAGAAAGACAATTTTGTCAGGATCAAGACCATGAACAGAAAAACGCTTACAGAAAGTGACCAAATAATCGCTAGAATGCTAATCATGCTTGTAGGAGTGTTGATGGAAGTATGCCTCAGTGGGAAACATATCGCAATTAGCCTGTCATAGGCAAGTACACTGAGGGAAATTGACTCTAGTGCTAAAAAACAGTAATAAAAAAAAATCTGTGTCAAACATGCGTTGTAGGACATGAAGGTATCCTTCGTAAGAAACGTCTTTATCGCATTTGGAATAATGGTTGTACTAAGCACCATGTCAACAAACCCTAAATTTGCCACCGCAATGTACTTTGGAGTGTGTAGCCGATGATCTATCCATATGATGGAAAGAATGAAGGAGTTACACAAAACCGTTACAATATAAATGAAGCAGAGGAAAATTAAATATAAATAACCAAACTTCAAATCCGTAAATCCGATAACGTAAAATCCAGCTGGTGTAATGATAGAGCCGTTTGTGATCGAAGTGGCGAGAATTCCCATTGGACGCGTGCGACGTTCAGGACCTCGCGAAACTGCTTTTCCTCTGGGCCCTGAGAGAGAAACAGATGAATAGCAATCAATTGAAAAATGGGGACACTTGAAAACCATTGCAAGCCATTGTTTATCTGGTACTATCCAAGCCTGTTTATTGACCAAAGATTATTGACTTCTGTTTTGTTGACCATTGCCTAAGTGTACCACGACTTTGCCTGCCGTCTTTGTGCTTTTGCCCTGCGGAGCGGACTTCGGTCTTGACTCTTGCGCCATCACTGACCCCGAGCCTGCCTACCATCCATCTGCACTAATGCCCTCCTGACAGCTTTCCTGGTTACTGGATTTTTTGCATGGTTTACCAATTTCAAGACTGCCTTCTCCCTCGGTACTGGATTTCACGTGTATGAATATTGCTTGTTCTTTGACTATGCTCACTGGACATTCCCTGAATAAAGCCCTGATGGGACTTTATTACATCCCTTTTGTCTGAGTCGTGCATTTTGGGTCCAACCCCCCACGCACCCGTCTCATAACATTCTTTATACTCCCCTTGGCTTGCCTTCACTAAACCCCTACAATGAAGCAGCTTAATTGAATTTTAAACCCCAAATCTTTTTTGCATGAAGAAACAACCTGTCACTTATCACAAACTTTGTGATTAAATTTAAAGTTGGGGGAAACCAAAAGATCATTTATGGGGATCTCTCTGCTCTTAAACATAGTGGTGGGTCATTTTTGCCCCTGCAGACAACACAAGGGTTAATGTCAAATACAAATTTCCACTGTTACAACCTTCCCCACTACTCGAATGACTTGTCGCTGGGGATGCATATAAAAGTGAAATTGCTTAAAATCAGATCGACACTATGAAATTTACACAAACAGAAAATGTCTGAATAAGACGTTTATTCTTAAACATGGAATGGCCTAATTGTAACAACATTTGAAAACTTTGAATATCTGTTTTTAATATAAAAGTTTTTTTTTGTATAATGTAACCCTTTTTAAAATTACATTTAAAAAAATGAATGATACATTAGCTTCATTTCAAAAAGTCTATTGCCATGCAAATATAATGCAACCAACTATTAACGTGTTATTAGCGGGTTATATCCAGGTTTGGTTTATCAGATAACCCTATTATGTTTTAGCGCTTTTACATTTGGGGTTAAATTGAAAAAATTGACTCGTAGGGTGTCGCTATCTTATTGTCTCCCAAATCATTACCCTTTTATCCGTAAACATGAAAAATCGGTGATAAATATCACATTTTAGTGCCCGTGGTACAGAATGTAAAAGTTTAGCATCTATATGGGAAAATGCCACCAGAATCATCCGCAAATAAATCTGAGATGAAAATAAAAACGGTGGTATATTTTCTGACATTTTAAATAGTTACGGGTCAAAAGAACTCCTCACAACCAATTTGTATGCCAGGTTGGTTCAGGACTGAGCAGTATGTGTATTGCAATGTTACCATTTAATCCCACCAAAAAAATAAAATTAATAAATATCATACAGCATTAATATAAAAAAGGGTTGACTGGTTTTTAAGAGATGTTGACCCAAACATCAAATTGACCCTAACATCGGAGGGTTAAATGCCGGTAATATGTGACCAAGAACACAAAGGAAAATAATGGTACAATGCGTAAACAGTCGTTCGTTTGCTTTTTGTTTCCTTTTCTTTTATGCTTTTACAATGTTCACACCCAGTCTTGAAACTATTGAGTAAAACGATTACGAGCGCAAAGTTGGCGCAAAAGGAAAACGCTACTCACCAGTTCTCCTCGACATAGGCTTATGTCACCGTCAAAAGCCTGCAGTCGACTGTGCTTCTCCACTCATACAGACGATTATATCACCTGTTGCGTGTCCTTGGGAATTCTTCTGGGACATCCATTAAAATCCGGAACTATCCTCCCTTGCCTGTCGAATGTGTACTAATCCAATTGGTACATTCGAAGCATCAACGAGGTCGCAGTTTACATTGCATTTTGACATTTAGCAGACTCTCTTATACAGACCGACTTACGCCCACTGCATTTTAATGTACACTGTATTTCTACAGCAATTCAGGTTTTGAAGCCTACTTTGTTCTTGGGTACAATGACAGGGTCCACGTAAAACTGTTCATGTTGAAAGTTCAGATCCATCGCCATTATGATACACCGATGTTCAGTCATGCAATCAGAAAAGCCTTTTTTCCATTCAACAGTCTTTAATTGAGCTCTTTGGCAAAGCATTCCAAAATTGTGTTTCCAGACGTTTTTTTGTTTTTTTTGTTTTTTATGCAGACAATACAAACATGCAAAATAATAAGTATACAAATACAATGTACACCGAACAATCACTGAGCCAAACAATAGAGAAAATAAAAAAATAAGAAATACCAGGGGGGGAGGGGTGTTATACAAAAGGCATCAATACAATAAATTCAATCTACAAATAACTTAAAGTACAGACATTAATAGTTTTGACAGCTTTCTTATTCAACGAATGTTTAATTAAACTAGTAAAATTTTCACATTCTTTGATAAAAACTAAAAAAGGGGCTTCCTTTTCGTAAATTTGCATTCATGGATATGAAATTTGACCAATATAATAATCAAATTTATCAGGTGAAATTCCTTGTCCTTAGATCTATCATATACAGTAAAACCAAACAAAATGTTTTTCCAAAATAAAGAAAAGTCACTATAAACATGATCTATCACAAATCTACAAAGATCTTTCCAGAACAACTTCACATGGTGACAGTGCCAAAATAAGTGGACCAACGTTTCAGGGCTTGTATCACAAAAAGAGCAGCTGACATCAATATCTTTCTTTTGTTTCCTCAGATAATGATTGGCTGGGTAATACTTATGTATAATTTTAAATGATACCTCTCTAATTTTATTTGTAAACAAATACTTGTAAGGTAGCATCCAGACATCTTTCCAACAGATATCATCAACCAAACCATTCCAATAAAAGATTACATAAGGGATTGACACAATATCTTTTTGGAACAAAGATCGTTTAGCTCTATTGTTATTCCTAGGAATGGAAGAGAAACACACCTTACCCACTTGGGTATCGGCTGGATCAAACGAGGGCAAAATCAAAGGACAAGGGGCATTCCTCAGCAACATTAATGAACCCTCAGGTATGGCACCAAAAAAAATTTGCGTACTCCTTCTGAGATATAGGAATCAAATATACATTTAAAAACTCCTGATATGATAATAGACATCCCTGAGAGTTGATCAATTGATTTACCGAAATGATGCGATTATAAAACCAATTTTTCAAAAATAAAGATCTGTTTTTATACAAAATGTCTTTGTTGTTCCAAATATAATATCGGTGTGGGAAAAAGTTGTGTTTGTAAACCATTGAATTCCAGACGTATAAAGAGCAGGAATAATAAGGAGTTTTAATGGATGCAAAATCCAATCATCAAACAGATCAAAACGGGCAAGACAAGAGTCTGAGTCGAAAACAAACAAGGCGTGGCCATACACGAGATCCGTACAGCAAACGAATAAAAAGGGCTTAGCGAGAGTTCACAGAGCTCGTCTACCCATAGAGTGTATAAGAACTGGAGACCGGGCGGCGCCAGAAGTTGCAGAAACCAATATGGCGTCCAGTCCACCGTAAATGTCAATTTCCCCATAGGCGATAATGCAAAAATCCCTGCCAAACTCAGGGGGTACAGTTGAATTTTTTTTTTAAACCCAGTTATACCCAAAATACGTATAAGAATAAGAATCAAGATGTGATTTTACTTGACACAATTTATGAGGCCATTGTTTTATTCATCGAGAGTTAACACTTGACTCTTTGGTTGGTCAAAATGTGACTCGACATATGACTCGGAGTGGTGGAACACATAACATTGATGAATACCGTAAATCCTCAAATTGTGGCCGGGGTCTTTTGTTTACGTAGGCTGCACAAAGCACAGGCCTTTATCTGTGGCAGGCTTGTATTCGAGGCAGGCCTTTATTTCTTATTAGGCTTCTGTTGTAGAAATAAAGTAAAAGGCTACACTTCAAGTGGGCCAACACTGTTCAACACTTCCTGTAACCGTTCAGAAACGCAACTTGAGTAGCGAAACCATTAATGAAAGCCAAAACAGATGCGTCTTCATAAAATAACAACTTGCTGACGCCTTCATGAACAATAACATTACATTACATTACGTGGCATTTAGCAGACGCTCTTATCCAGAGCGACGTACAACAAAGTGCAAATCAATCACAAGAAC
Organism: Conger conger; assembly: GCF_963514075.1. Taxonomy (NCBI): domain Eukaryota; kingdom Metazoa; phylum Chordata; class Actinopteri; order Anguilliformes; family Congridae; genus Conger; species Conger conger. Next base: position 60,316,235 of record NC_083766.1, read on the forward strand.
AAGTGCAAAAGTAGACCTGAGAGGACAGTACAGTTCCGAGTCCTAGTGTAAACATACAGAAATTCAGAACCCTTGAAGAGTACAATCAACTTTCAAACTAGCATACCACTGTTTGCAGCTAGAATACAACAACAGCCAATAAAAACAACAATACCTATACAAGTAACGATATCTATACATAAGTGCCATTACGGTCTAAGGCTAATCACAGTGGTTGTGAGTTGGGGAGGGAAAGGTGTAGCCTGAAGAGATGGGTCTTCAGTCTGCGCTTGAAGGAGGTCAGAGACTCTGCCGTTCTGACGTTCACCGGGAGGTCATTCCTCCACCGTGGGACCAGGACAGACAGCAGTCGTGAGCGTGAAGTGCAGGTGTGGCGAGGGGGAGGCGCCAGACGGCACAAAGTGGCAGAACGGAGGGGTCTTGTTGGTGTATAGGTCTTGATAAGGGATTGAATATACACAGGGGCTGATCCTTTAACTGCCTGGTATGCGAGCACCAAAGTTTTAAATTTGATGCGAGCCATAACAGGCAGCCAGTGGAGGTTGCTGAGCAGGGGGGTGACATGTGAATGTCTGGGAACATTGAATACCAGACGGGCTGCAGCATTCTGGATGAGTTGTAGGGGTCTGATGGCAGAAGCTGGAAGGCCAGCCAGCAGAGAATTGCAATAGTTCAGGCGGGACAGGACCATTGCTTGAACAAGGAGCTGAGTGGAGTAGGTGGTGAGAAAGGGTCGGATTCTCTGGATGTTGTACAGGAAGAACCTGCACACCCGGGTCACCGTAGCGATGTTCTTGGAGAAGGATAGCCTGTTGTCCATCACCACTCCAAGGTTTCTTGCACTAGGGGATGAGGTCACTGTGGTATCCCCTAGTGAGATGGAGAAATCAGAGAAGGGAGAGGTTAAAGCAGAGATGAAGATCACCTCCGTCTTATCTGGGTTGAGCTTTAGATGGTGGTTGCCCATCCAGCTCTGGATGTCTCTCAGGCAGGCGGAGATACGGGTAGAGACCTGTGTGTCTGATGGGGGGAAGGAGAGAAAGAGTTGGGTGTCATCGGCATAACAATGATAGGAGATGCCATGAGCAGAGATAACGGGGCCAAGGGATCTCGTGTAGATGGAGAAGAGGAGGGGTCAGAGCCCTGGGGGACTCCTGTAACAAGGGGGCGAGGGGTTGACAATAACAAATTAGCGTAGATAACAGCAAGTTAAGGATCTTTTTTTCCTAAAGTGCGTAATTTTTCATTTTGCTTTTTATTAAATTCGTAGGCTGGAATGCCTCGCGGCAGCAATTGTGTTTAAATGTATACTGCTTCAGCCTTTGGCAAGCTACTCAGAAGGGGGCGGCAAGCGACTGGTGGCTTGAGAGCAACGCGTTGGAGACCCATGGTGTAGGACAACGACTTATCATTGGCAACAGTATTAAACCAACCAACAATATAAAATATTATGAAGAGCTCTTTTATTTCATTGAGTTAAATCGAAACAATGTATTCTAGTGCTCATGGACTGATAGCCTAACTGGTAGGCAATATTACCCCGGCTTGTATTTGGGGACCGGCCTTTATTTGTCCGAATGGACCACGCCCCCGTCTATTATCCGAGGCCCGGCTTCAAATAGAATCCCGGACACTATTTGAGGATTTACATCAGAACATATATGATTTAAAAGCAGAATATGTGGGCTCTCAGTGGATATTCTTATTGACTGTGAAAGTTGTTGGGTCAAGCTAGCATGACCTTGCAAATCATGGCTGAGTAGGCAGGGTAGATTGTTACACAAAAGTGGGGTACATTGTTACACATGTTACATATGCTTGACATACAGATTTACGATTTACGATTTACTTAGTGTGGTACCAGTTAGAAAAAGTGCATTGAATTGTAGCATTTTTATTGATTTTAAGCTGATGGAGATGTGCAGGTCAGCCGAGACCAGATCCAGCATGACTGCATGACTGCATGACAAACAGGGGTGCTCCTGAGAGCTCAACTCCAACGTAAAGTAATTTGAATAAACAGGTTACATCTCGTATTAACCCGATCTTTAACAATAGAATGAGGAAACAGGTACCTGAATACATACAATGAATACATTTTTTTTAAAATATTAATTTCCCGAACTTCTTTAAAAATATTTAAGCAACTATAACAACTGACCTCACCCGTGGGTAACAAATGACCCCACGGTTGGGGTCCATTGTTGCAATTTACGAGTTCTATTTAAGTCGAACTGTACCTTGGAACGTTTCCGATCGAGTTGAATAAACATCATAAATAGATAATAGACTGAAGATAGCCCCTGCAACATATTGTCACTGTTATGCATGCGGTCTCTTAGCAATCAGGTAAAGTACCCGGAGGAAACCCACGCACACACGGGGAGAACATGAAAACTCCGCACAGAGAGGCCCCGGCCGACGGGGATTCGAACCTAGAACCTCCTTGCTGTGAGGCGGCAGTGCTACCCACTGCATCATCCCTGCCGCCGAACGCTAACTTAATTTTCTTAAATCAATGAATTTACTCAGATCAGACATCATAGCTAGCAATGCTGTTGTACGATCGGGACCAGACCACAAACCGGACAATTGAAAGATTCCGATCGGAATCACGTTTAACGTTAAATGAGTCATGACCGAACAAAAACTAGCTAGCCACTAATATTACTGGCGGTAAACTGGCTAAGTTAGGCCTGCTGTGCATCAAATAGTTACGTTTTAGACATGATAATATCATAATTGAAAAACACGTTACCTGTGGAAGGACAAGACTTTCTCAGTCGCATCACCTGAATGATTACTGCAATTATAAGCTGAACACGAAGGCATTTTGACAGGTAACTGGAAAGTATTTTTCGATGTTTCCATCGTATGTCGTCTATTTTTATGGGGGAAGGCCATTATTTTGCCGCCAGTATTTATTAATGTGAGCTAGCTAGCAGGAGTTAGATCGATTATGATGTAAACCTCATAATCGATCTAACTTTTATTATGTTTGCTAAATCGTATTGTTATATGTATTTGGGGTATAACTGGGTTCAAATATGACTGTAGCCCCCTTACTTTAATAGAAAAAGGCAGAGATTTTTGCATTGTCGCCTATGGGGAAAATGAGACTTACGGTGGACTGGACGCCATATTAGTTTCTTCAACTTCGCTAGAAGAAGCATGCGGTGACGTCAATTCCGTATCATTGAGTTCAGTGAGCCTACCCTGATTGGATACCTTTTTCAAAGAATCGACCCGGTAGCGGAAATGACCAATTCTGTGGCAAACCAGAAGTAAAACAAAGATTGTTGTTCATCCAGCAAAGATACAAATACGAAAGCTTATTTAAGCAGGAAATCACATTACAATAGTAATACCTGAAATAGTCTTTACTTAAGATATTTATTGCAGATATAAATATAAAACATTATTATTTCACCATCCACTTTCCCCAAATTTAACCAAGATATAAAATTAACATATTTATGCAGAAAACATTATGGGTTTGTGTAAGGTGCTCATGTTATCCTTCGTGGTTTGTGATTGGACCACTGTTCTTGATGGCCGAAATGTGCAACCAGCTCATAACAGTGTATAGTTCGTTCATCATCTCTCCCTTACACTCTCTCGTACACATACACGCATATGCACGTGGGCAAATACGAGAATACACATACACAGACGAACAACTCTTCTACACCAATAAAACAGTAACACAAGCAACACAGAAGGGTATAATGCCAGGAAATATTTATAACACAATATGTCAAATATAATTACACCAACATTTTTACACATGCACAGCAGGTAATCATTTTAAATAAATGTCATTCCAATCCGCTGGATAGTACACATGCCAAAACACCAGAGCCGAGAAATAAGTGCATGTTATTTGCTTGTAAAAAAAATAAATAAATAAATAAATAAATTTTAAAACTCTAAACGCTGGGTCTATGCCTGCTAATATGCTGCTAGCTTGACTTTCTGGAGAATAACCAGTATTCTGTTCTTGATTTCTTTGGTTGCCAGGGAATACACAATGGGGTTCAGACAGGGTGGGGTGCATGAGGCTAACGACAAGGTCAGCACAGTGATGTTTGTATCAACGTGGTACAAAAAAATTTCTATGTTAAACACTGTCATAATTGGCACATAGAAGACCGCCACGAGAACGAGATGTTCCATGCAAGTTGCAAGTGCTTTGTACCTGCTCTCCACACTTTTCATTCTAAACACTGCTGTCAAAATACAGACGTATGACATGCCGGTTAAACTAAGGGGCACAAACACAATAAGTAAACTCAGAGCAGAGGCAGTGGACCACTGCAATCTGTTATCATTGCAAGATAGTCTGTACATGGGGGTGTAGTCACAAAAGTAACTCTGTACATGGAGCACATTACAGAAAGACAGCCTGGTCATGATTATGACCGCAAACACAACAACACTTACACAAAATGACCAAACTGCCACTAAAATACTCATCATGATGGTAATAGTGTTGATAGTGTTCTGTCTCAGTGGGAAACATATCGCAGCTAACCTGTCATAGGAAAGTACAGTTAAGGAAAATGACTCTAATGAGACAAAACAGTAATAAAAAAACATTTGTGTCAGACAGGCGTTGAAGGAAAGGAAGTTATCTTTCTCAAAAAACATCTTGATCATACTAGGAATAATTGAAGTACTGAGCACCAAGTCAACAATCGCCAGATTAGCCACTGCAAGGTACTTTGGAGTGTGTAGGCGATAATCTATCCATATAATGGAAAGGATGAAGGAATTGGACAAAATGGTTACAACATAAACAAAGGCGAGGAAAATATAATATATCTCGGTATACTTTAAATCTGTTAATCCAACTATATAAAATCCCAGTGGTCTAATGATGGAGTCGTTCGTGATGGAATTGGAGAGAATTCCCATTGCAAGGTTGCGGCCTTCAGGCTCTCTGACTGCTTTTCCTCTGGGCCCTGAAAGAGAAACACAATGCGTCCCAATACCCAAAAAACGTTTCCCTCATTCTTCTACTCGTCTCCTCCCCCCTTACTTCTTGATAGGACAGGGGTTCCCAACCCTAGTCCTGTGGACACCCTGTGTATACTAGTTTTTGTTCCAGCTAGTGTTGCAATCCCAGAATTCCAACAAGCGTGTTAATGCTTTTCACGTTTAGAGGAATTATTAACCATAATATGCCAGAACTAGGTACGTATGGCATGAAGAATAAAATGCTATGTTCACATTGTGTTTATTGTACAATATTGCCAATAGTCACATGAAAACGGTAACAACTGAGCATCTTAAGTGAGTCAGCGTTCAGTTACATTGTTCAACACTTGTTTCAGTTTGGTCACAATGCAGATTTGGCTTATTGTCATTAGCTTCATCTCTGAATTCTTCATCATCTTCCAAATTGTTATTGTTAGGGGCCATGTGTCCACATTCTCGCCAAAAGGAGCCAATTGATTCACCTTTGAATTACACTCATTTAAACAAATGCTTTTAGTCATAGCGACTTAAAGTTGATTAAACTAAGCAAGGGACAATCCCCCTGGAGCAGTGTGGGGTTAAGGGCCTTGCTCAGGGGCCCAACAGCTGGCCAAACCAGGGCTTGAACCACCAACCTTCAGGATCCCAGTCATGCATCTTAGCCACTACCACTACCACCATCTTTCATTTGATCAGTTAAATAATCGTGTTACCTCTTTTATACAATTATTTGAACGTAAGATTGTTATTCTTCATGGAATGCTTTGTTATGTGTGTCATAATGTGGCTTAAGAGGGCAAATAATCCCTCTAGACATATGGGATTGTGGGATTGCAACTGTGGCTTGAATGAAAACCATCATACACAAGGCACAGGTGGCCCCCAGGCCCAGAGTTGGGAACCACTGAGATAGGAGACAGAGATGAGTGGAGGAAAAGTGGATACTGTTTTCAAGTATTAGGATGCACCCAGATGAATGGCTGCTAATGGAAAAACAATGGAACCGTTTCACTGCATTCCCACTGTCTAATTTAACTTTTAAACATTTAGCAGATGCTCTTATCCATACTCACACAGAAATAGTGTTTTAATTATTTTTATTTTTAGAAAAAAGTGGATAGACTAAAGTGAGGTTTGTCATTTTAGTGTCAGGGTGGTAAACGGAGAAACCAGGTGCAACCAGGAAGTAAGTGAAACTGAGGCTTTATTTACCTAGTCAGGCAGACAGAGTTCAATCGCTCTATGCACTCAGTACTTGGTCGGGCAATCATGGGGAAGACTGCTGACTTGACAGTTGTCCAGAAGACACTCATTGACACCCTCCGCAAGGAGCGTAAGCCACAGAAGCTGCAGTCAATGCATCAAGAGCCACCATGCACAGACGTGTCCAGTGAATGGGCTTCAAGTGTCACATTCCTCGTGTCAAGCCACTCCCGAACCAGAGAGAACATCAGAAGCGTTTTACCTGGTCTAAGGAGAAAAAGAACTGGACTGTTGCTCAGTTGTCCAACGTTGTCTTTGCAGATGAAAATACATTTTGCATTTAATTTGGAAATCAAGGTCCCAGAATCTGCAGGAAGAGTGGAGTGGCACAGAATCCAAGTTGCTTGAAGTCCAGTGTGAAGTTTCCATAGTCAGTGATGATTTGGGGTTCCACATCATCTGCTGGTGTTGGTCCACTGTGTTTTATCAAGTCCAGAGTCAACGCAGGCATCTACCAGAAGATTTCACACCACTTCATGCTTCTGTCTGCTGTCAAGCTTTATGGAGATGCTTATTTCCTTTTCCAGCAGGACTTGGCACCTGCTCACAGTGCCAAAAGTGTTTTGCTGACCATGGTATTACTGTGCTTGATTGGCCAGCTAACTCACCTGACCTTGTCAAGAGGAAGATGAGAGACACCAGACCCAACAATACAGACAAGCTGAAGGCTGCTATCAAAGCAACCTGGGCTTCCATAACACCTCAGCAGTGCCACAGGCTGATTGCCTCCATGCCATGCTGCATTGATGCAGTAATTTGTGAAAAAGGAGCCCCGACCAAGTATTGAGTGCATAAATGAACATACTTCTCAGAAGGTCGACATTTCTGTATTATAAATCCTTTTTTTGATTGGTCTTATGTAATATTCTAATATTTTGAGATACTGGATTTTTTATTTGCATGAGCTATATACTGTATAATTTATTACCCTGACCTTGGATGAGTCTACCTTTCTTTCCTCAGGGTAAATGTATTGACTGCCCGTCGCAGATAAATTACCAAACATAATTTTTGTAGGATATAAAGCTCTTCACACATGCCATTGTAATGTTCATCTTCATTCATATTATATTTAATGTAATTTAAACCACCGACAACACATTCTAAATTCACGTTACAAAATATTGTGAGAAGTAACAACACAGACAGATCTGTGGTGTCACCATGAAGGGCGGTAACACCGAAGACAGTTGCACACAAATATGATAATTTCTTCAAAACTAATATGCTGCCATTTTAATTAACTAGAAGACAAGTGGAAAAATAGGGTATCCACCATTCATTATTATTTTAAATCCAAAAGCTATATTCCATGTTATAAATGAGTAACAGCATGAGGTTTTTTTACTTTTTATAAAACATTATTTTATTTAATAATTTTTCAAACTTGTCTAGATATTGAGTAAACGCCATTCTCAGTGTTTTTCTTTTATTTGGACCTGAATATAGTTAGCTTATGTGGTAAAATTGTCATCATATTGCATATCGGACACACTGTTTTTCATGAAGTGGTGACACAAAAGGTTCTACTATATACATAAAAATTTCAAATTTCCCTATTTTTTATATTTCCTAAAGGTTATTAGAGGTTACTAAAAATAAATGTTCTGACAATAAGTATAACTTTGTTTTTTTTTTGCGCGGACATGGTTTGCAAATCAAATCAAAGAATGACTCAGGAACACTCCGCCGATAGTAAGTCTTGGGAGAAATGTTTACACTCAGCACGCTGCATTGTGTCATTAACGATATTGTTCGTACTACTGTGGCACGATTTGCGACCTAGTCACTACGGTTTTGCGGAAAAGTCATGACGAGTTTGGTAGTTTGTCTACTTCTGACACTTGCTTCGAAATAAAGAAAAATATTGCTTTTGGTATGCATTTATTTCTCGGCATGCCTATAGGCGAAAGGAGAGAAAAACATACTGAGGTGTCTCAGGAGAGACACTGAAGCATTCTCTCATACGCGCGCACACACTGTTACAGTAGCCTGTATAGGTTTGGAGATTTTTTAGAAATATAGCTGTTGTATGTTTAAAGACTAAGCCGTAGCCTATCATTTGTTTCATTTGAAAAGTATCATTCAATTGTGACGGTAAAAACATACATTCATATTTTTTTAGACTGAGTTTCCAAATGTTAATGATTGAATGAATTGCGAAACAGTATAATTAGCGCAGCAGGATTCCGCGACTCACCAGTTCTCCTCAGCATAGATCAGTGTCGAATACCGTGAGTCTTATTGTGCTTCTCCCCTCATACTGCAGAATATATCTCCTTGTGTGTGCGTGTGTGTGTGTGTGTGCGCGCGCGCGCGTGTGCGTCTGCGTGTAATGCGTGGAATTTTTCTTTGTGGAACAATCTGGAACAACCCTCCCTTGCCTGGCGAAGCCATAATCCCATATGTAGGGGAGACCGGGGTTGGTTGGCACATCATGAGTTTTTCTCTGGTACTTTGAAGGTCTTCTTTGGGAATGCATAGTTGCGTAGTGTTGGCAAAGCAATGAGATACAATAACAAGTATTCCTACATATAATATCCACTCAGTGACCACTTTGCTTTGCTTTGCTTACTGATTCAGTGCAGGATCACTTCCGCAAGAGAAACCGAAGTGATCAAAGCAAGCAAACAACACTTTAAAGAGGGCATGTTTCATGTGTTTCTTATGTTATTCGAAATGGAATAAAAAAGGCAAATTTAACTCACCTGTCCCCCAGGTGTAGACTGTTATGGATTTGGCCTCAGGACGCAGATGATAATAAGTGAAAACATTTTTCCCCTGTTTTTTCTTTTCACACAATAACTTGAAGTCAGACTGACAAAGTATTATTTTTCATTAACCTCGCAATAACACGACCCCACATTTACGTTACGTTTTTTTTTTTTTGACCCCAAGTTAGAGTGGAATTTTACTCTAGGCCTATGTTTACGCTATACGTCTATTGCAAATTGAAATTTGAGGGTATATATCCGCTATGTATAACCGTTTATGGGGGTTTTTTCGACACCTATGGCTTTCAGCAAAAATTAGATTACTTAATAAAAACATTGAAACATGAGAGTAAATCTATTGAAATAAAGGTATGTAGTATCGGTGTTAATTATAGGCAGCCTTTTTTCTTATTTTTCTAAGTGGGCCAATAATTCTGGAGCACACTGTACATGCATACAAGCTCAAACACAATCAATAGAAAGGCAACACATACAAACAATACATCCATCCATTGCATTTCAGCTGAACAGTAAATAAGTCGAGCAGAATATTTTTTAAATTGGAAAATAAATATAATTAGGGGAGACCAGGGCACAAACCAACACGGGGCATGTTGAAACATTGGGATTTTGCATCGTTGCATTTATGCAAGAATAATGGTTAATGTAAACATTTAATGTTTTCACTATATATTTTGGCAGCTCGCCTCTCGTGTCTGAGTGGCACAGTGATTAGAAAACTTCATCAAGAGTAAATGAACAAATCTGTCTTTTAGCACGCTGTAAGTAATGTTTATTCTCTAAAGTGTTTTTCGATTAACTGATGATGTGTGAAAGCAGTATAGTTTTGGCACATTTCACAAGTAAGCAGAGACTCTGAGCCATGCAGGTGTTGGACAACATGCCCCCCCCCCCCCCCCCCCCCCCCGTTATAAATGCATCAGCCACAATAGCTTTTAATATATTATTATAATATTATAATATATGTGCACCATGCACTTATTCAGTCATTTCTTCCCATGCATTCGTTACATATTAATGTTGCCACATGTGGTTTGTCCTGACAAAATATAGACCATTCCTACAGGAAAATGATCTAATAAAAAAAATGTAAAAGGCAAGAAATGCTGGATTCACCAGCATTTTCCAGTCAATTTTCCGACATTTCTGACACTGTTTAAACTTTCCCCCTGAGCTGTTTAAACTTGCCCCATAGCCGGGGCATGGTGTAGCTGTTTCACTCCCGCTACTTTCGACTGAAGTGTAATCGCCATGAATCTCATAGAAGTGTACCGATTTACCTTTATTTAACCAGCTAGGTCAGTTGAGAACCTCTCACTGACAATGATGGCTATACACAAGAAGACTATAATTTATTTATTTAACTCTGCTTTATTTTAGACCAAACATCCATCCATTATCTTTACCCACTTATCCTGAATAGGGTCACAGGGGGGCTGGAGCCTATCCCAGCATACATTGGGAGAAAGGCAGGAATACACCCTGGACAAGTCGCCAGTCCATCGCAGGGCACACACACCATTCACTCACACACTCATACCCACGGGCAATTTAGACTCTCCAATCAGCCTAACCTGCATGTCTTTGGACTGTGGGAGGAAACTCACATGACATGGGGAGAACATGCAAACTCCACACAGAGAGGTCCCGATGTTTTTCATTTGAAGGTTTTCCTTTACATCTTTATTGCATTTACAGCCCTTTTTATACATTGTCCCCCCAAATTTAGGCAACCAAATTTAATTGCACCATTGGCTGCTCAAATGTTTCTCAGACAGGTGTGTTAAGTTTCATAGTTAGTTCATGCATAAAAGAGTTAGCAAAAGGTCTCGAGTTGATTCTAGGAGTGCCATGCATATCTCTCTGCATTTTATTTTCTTAGTTTGTGTCTCTGTGTGTATTAATTTGTTTACAGGTTGGTGCATGTGCTTTCATTCTTGTGCAATAAATATAAGCAAAATATTTTGTTATTTAGTGGTTTTATGCACCATTTAGTTAGATTTAACAAAGTATATGAAACATTTAGAAATGTATACATTTTATAAATATAAAAAAAAATTGGTGACTGATATTTGCATTTCTTTCTCTCTTTTACTTGGCATTGAACAGGCTAAAGCAGTATCAATGTATTGAAGGAAATAGAAATTAATTGTTAAAGAAAGTAATCAATTACAAGTGTTATTAGTAGTATGGGTAAAATGCATCTGAAACGCCCATGCAAAATCATTCAGGGGAGATTTAAAACCATAGTATCAGCATTTTAGATCACAGTTCTAGATCAACACCTTGGCAACCATCTGTAACATTACTGGGTGTGAGGACATTTAAACAACATAAAGTTCGAACATCTAGAAAAGAGTAAGAAACATTTAACTAAATGGCTAATACATTCAGCTAAATTTCCCAAGGCGAACACCCCTATGGTGGGTCATACCATTTTTTTATGGAACCATATCCGCGACAAGATATAAATTCTATTTTGTTTTCATTTAATGTGTGTAAAAACCACGCCATGCCGTTTTGCACGTAAGCACTTTATCTGACAATATTAAAATGTAAATGCAAAGTCATTTCATGTTCAGTTTTTCTCGACCTCTACGACAGAACGCTGTCATAATTGAAATGAAAATTAACACGTGGCACAAGGGTCAAACATGAATCAAATTGAATGCCTTCCGTGTGCGTTAGGATTTCCACGTTGTCACGCAAAAACCATGCCAAAATTCTAATTGATAATGCAACTCCTCCTTTCATTTGAATTTTGACACGAGTTTTACGCACATGGAATGAAAACGATATGTAATTTCCGATTAGCAGTTTAATTTCAATTGTGGCACGGATATGCTTCCATAGTAGCGTCACTCACTCGTTACATTGCCTTACATTAGGCTTTCATTAGCCTAATTGGTACAAGCGAACGTGTTTCCATTAAAATACAATCCAACTTCATGACGTTGTAGGCAACCCGAAACGCGCAATTAAGGCCAAACAGCAAGACTGAATTAAATCACTCTGACGAAAATGTAGCCTAAATGTATTGCCAACGCATCCCGCCCTGTCTGCAACATTGGCTCTACAGCTGCCCTGACCACACTGCTACTTTGACTTTCTGGAGCATAGCCAGTATTCTGTTCTTTATTTCTTTGGTTGCCAGGGAATACACAATGGGGTTCAGACAGGGAGGGATGCATTTCGCTAAAGACAAGTTCAAAATTCTCACGTCTGGATCGAGTCGGAAGAAGAAAAGTTCGATGATGTACACCGTCATGATCGGCACGTAGAAAATCGCCACTAGAACGAGGTGTTCTGTGCAAGTTAGAAGTGCTTTGTATCTACTATCTAAATTTTTCATTCTAAACACTGCTGTCAAAATAGACGTGTATGACATCACGATTAAACTAAGGGGCACAAACACAATAAGTAAACTCAGAGCAGAGGCAGTGGACCAATGCAATCTGTTATCATTGCAAGCTAATCTGTACATGGGGGTGTAGTCACAAAAGTAGCTCTGCACATTAACCGAATTACAGAAAGACAGCCGGGTCATGATTACGACCGCAAACACAACAACACTTACACAAAATGACCAAACAGCCCCTAAAATACTGATCATGACGGTGATTGTGTTTATAGAACTCTGTCTCAGTGGGAAACATATCGCAATGAACCTGTCATATGCAAGAACACTGAGGGAAAATGATTCTAATGAGACAAAACAGTAATAAAAAAACATCTGCGTCAGACATGCGTTGTATGAAATAAAGGTATCTTTCAGGAGAAACGTCTTTATCATGCGAGGAATGATAGATGTACTGAACACCAAGTCGACGATCGCCAGATTAGCCACTGCAAGGTACTTTGGAGTGTGTAGGCGATGATCAATCCATATAATGGAAAGGATGAAAAAATTGAACAAAACGGTTACAATATAAACAACGGCGAGGAAAATTAAATATAAATGAGTAAACTTTAAATAGGTAAACCCTACAATGTAAAACCCCACTGGTCTAATAATGGAGTGATTTGTGATTGAAGTGGTCAGAATTCCCATTGGTCCTCTTTGGAGTTCAGGGCCTTCCAGTGTCTGCCTTTCTGCTAGGCCCTGAGAGAAAAACCATTTATGAGAATCAGTAATAGCAACACCGACGCGACAATTCAGGCTAATGGTCTGTACCGATTACTTCTTATTGCATTACATTTTAATATTTAGCAGGTGCTCATACTTCCATAGATTACATTTTGTAGTACAATCTCCACATTTCAACAAGATTTCGGCTACAAAACCAGGCCAAGACAACACGCCTATTATTATTATTCTCGCGTGTTCATTGGTCTTGGTGTTGGAACATAATATTAAATATGCTTTTAGTATTTAGCGTATAGAGAACTAGTATAATTGCATATTTTCCCTAAACAAAAAATGAAATGTTTGTAACGAAACAGTCTAACGGATAAGACTGCATTAAGACACAGTGTTAATACATCTGTATGTAATTATCATACAGAACGAACCACTTAAAAAAAAGAACCAAACCGTGGATGCAATGTCACGCATGTGTCTTTGGGTGGATCGCCTCTTCCTCTTCTGATATGGATCTAGAATTACAATAAAAAGTAATGACAGTCGCTTCAACAAACACACACAATTCTTTGCTACGCCCAATGAAGCGCAGCCAATACGTGCCCAAGAACACCGGATAAACTGATGTTGTTGTTTGTTTTGGGTTTTTTTGCTTCATGTTTTACTTAGTTCTATCTTTTTTTGTCCGCCACTCAAACATGTTTTTTTTTTTTTTTTGCATTATCGTAGTCGAAGGTAAGAGATTCACATTCCCTCCTGATTGATTAATTTCGAAAACAAACGATTATGTGCACAGAGAACAGTTTGCACAGCAGGAAAAGTCTACTCACTAGTTCTCCTCGGCATAGGTCACCATCGAAGGACGTTTTTCTTAATGCGTTTCTCCGCTCATACCGCACAATATATCTCCTGGTGTGTGTGTGTGTGTGTGTGTGTGTGTGTGTGTGTGCGTGCGTGCGTGCGCGCGCTTGCTTGCAACGCGTACAGTTCTTGTGGGACATCAATTAAAATCCGCAACTGCCCTCTTTTACCGACTGAATGCATAATCCCAGGAATGGGTAACGTGATTTACCAGAACAGGGATTTTTCCTGGAACGATATTCCAATTAGCAATTATTGCCCTCTTATGCCATCAATGCTGTGTCGAAGAACCTCCCACTCGTGTGCAATTTCAATAGTATTTTTAATTGGGGAAGTGCAGTGCCTAACTGAGTAAATGGAGCAAGCTGTTTGCTACATTTAAGTATTAAATAATCAGGTGCATATTCGTTTGTTACCGACAATGCCACAGTTATGACGAATTAAGATGCTGATGAACTTGCAAATACTTATTTATGAAATATTTAATTACATTACTAAGTAGCATTAAGATAAGTTTTGTGTTTATATTTTAGTTTATATAAACTATTCCCAATTAAGGATTGTGATACCAGTGTTCATCCTGGATTATCATCGTAGAGCTGATTCTGGATGAATGTGCAAATGTTTATCCAGTGATCATCACAGTGTTGCAATTTTTAATCCCAAATAGATTTGCTATTGATGTTGATCCAGGATTGGCACCACATTGTGATATACAGTAAACATCATTAAAAAAATTACAAATAAATTAATTTTAAAAGTAAAATGTTAATAATGTTAGAAATAGGGCATTTTATATTTCATATTTAAGAATTTATTGTTCGAAAATAACATATTTTAGGCCTATTCAGAAATGGTTCGTTAAAGTTCATGGCGTAGGTCTGATGGAAAGACACTGGAACAAAAACTGTTACAGTCATCCTCGTTCTCCCGTGAGCACATTAGAATGTGTAGGGGAGAACGAAACATTATCTCATTATTTTACATTATAGGTAAGCCCTACAATGTAAAATCCCACTGGTCTAATAATGGAGTCATTTATGACTGAAGTGGTCAGAATTCCCATTGGTCCTCCTTGGAGTTCAGGGCCTTCTGGTTTCTGCCTTTCCACCGGGCCTTGAGAGAAAAACAGATGAATGGCAATCAATGAAAACGACGCGACAATTCAGGCTAATGATCTGTACTGACTTCGTATTGCATTATATTTTAATATACAGCAGGTGCTTATACTTCCACAAATTACATGTTGCAATACAATCCACAGAGCTGCATATTATTAATATATAATATTTCGGCTACAAAACCACGCCACTGGAACAAAAACTGTTACAGTCATCCTCGTTCTCCCATGAGCACATTAGAATGTGCAGGGGAGAACGAAACATTATCTCATTATTTCAGTTTTTGGGCAAATTGGTATAGTTTGGGCCTATTGCTTTCTGATGCCTACGCAACACAGCAGACCAAAAAGCACAGAAAAGAGACATGGTTTGACATGGCCGGTCACACTGTAGTAGGCTACCAGGCTGTGAATACAACGCTTGGTTACGTTAACAACTTGCATATTTTTTGACTCCATCCCGACTTGATTGATCTAAAATGACTGTGTTCGGCCTCCTTATTAACTCTTCCCTTGGTCCATAACTAGCCATCTAATTAATCAAATGAACATGGGCCATTTTACATCACAGCCAAGTAAGCTAACCCGAATCTATCTTGGACTTGGCATTCCTTCAAAGCAAGTCTGCGGGTGATAAGGTTCCATTGGAATGCGTATATGCTATACTCACGTAAACATGAGATTCTACTATATAACGAACTGCTATAGGAACAACGTGTTAACAATTTGGTTTTAAGGTTAGCTAAATGATAGCAGCGCTATTTTACCCAATAGTCTGTGTTGATTCTGATCGATAACACACTACACTGAGACACTGAAGCAGATTCAGCACATCTATCAGGATTCCTATGTCTAATATGTAAGATAATTAAGGCTACACTATATTTGCCTTCTTATCTACGACCTACCCTGTTGTACAAGAACAATGCTGCTTCTTCATATCCGTGTTTTCTGCTTCAATCAGTAACGTACCTATCTTAGTGACGAGGTGACTGACTTTTGAACGGTGATAAGCTTTTTTATTTATTTATATTATTTCAATGCCGAGTCAAAATGACATTCTGCATGTAGCGTTCAAAAGCATAGCCTACTCCAAACCTTTTGGTCTCCTCTCCGAAATGAAAGAAACATTTTTCCAAAACTTCCAATATTTCCTTCTGCAGTTCCAAAGGGTAGTTCACATGCTTTCATAGTTGAGAATGGCATGTTTGTATGTTTTGATACAGAAAACATGACGAATATAGCATCAGTAACCAAGAGGGGCGGGGCTTAGCTAAGCCTCAGAATCTGAATAACTCAATAATTATTTTGACTAAGGTATATGACTCGGACCTGGAAGGTTGGTGGTACATCAACCATTGTAGCCCTTGAGCAAGGCCCTTAACACCAGTTTGATCCATTGGAGATTGTCCCCTGCTTAGTCAAAACAACTGTCGCTTTTGATGAAAGCATTAGGAAAATAACAAATTAAAAGAAAATATAAAAATGCATTTCCCTAGGCGAACACCCCTACGGTGGATCATACCATTTCCTCAGCTAGTGTACGGAAGCATATCCAAGCCGAAGGCGGAATTAAAATGCAAATCAGCAATTATGCTTTGATTTCATGTGCGTAAAAACCACGTTTTGCCGCTTTTCATTTTCATTTTAAAGTTAATTTAAGCACTTTATCTGACCATATTACAATTTAAATGCAAAGTCACACACGAAAATGTAAATGCATCCCGCCCTGTCTGCAACCTTGGCTCTACAGCTGCCCTGACCACGCTGCTACTTTGACTTTCTGGAGCATAGCCAGTATTCTGTTCTTTATTTCTTTGGTTGCCAGGGAATACACAATGGGGTTCAGACAGGGCGGGATGCATTTCGCTAAAGACAAGTTCAGTATTCTGACTTCTGGATCGAGTCGGAAAAAGAAAAGTTCGATGATGCACACCGCCGTGATCGGCGCGTAGGAGATCGCCACTAGAACAAGATGTTCTGTGCAAGTTAGAAGTGCTTTGTATCTACTATCTACATTTTTCATTCTAAACACTGCTGTCAAAATAGACGTGTATGATATCACGATTAAACTAAGGGGTACAAACACAATAATGAAACCCACAGCAGAGGCGGTGCTCCACTGCAATCTGTTATCATTGCAAGCTAGTCTGTACATGGGAGTGTAGTCACAAAAGTAGCTCTGCACATTAACCGAATTACAGAAAGACAGCCGGGTCATAATTATGACCGCGAACACAATACCACTTACACAAATTGACCAAACAGTCCCTAAAATACTGATCATGGCGGTGATTGTGTTTATAGAACTCTGTCTCAGTGGGAAACATATCGCAATGAACCTGTCATATGCAAGTACAGTGAGGGAAAATGATTGTAATGCCACAAAACAGTAATAAAAAAACATCTGCGTCAGACATGCGTTGTATGAAATGAAGTTATCTTTCAGGAGAAATGTCTTTATCATACAAGGAATGACAGATGTACTGAACACCAAGTCGACGATCGCCAGATTTGCCACAGCGATGTATTTCGGAATGTGTAGGCGATGATCTATCCATATAATGGAAAGGATAACATAATTAAACAAAACCGTTACAATATAAACAACGGCGAGGAAAATTAAATATACATGACTAAACTTTAAATAGGTAAGTCCTACAATGTAAAATCCCACTGGTCTAATAATGGAGTCATTTGTGACTGAAGTGGTCAGAATTCCCATTGGTCCTCCTTGGAGTTCAGGACCTTCTGGTTTCTGTCTTTCCACCGGGCCTTGAGAGAAAAACAAATGAATGGCAATCAATGAAAACGACGCGACAATTCAGGCTAATGATCTGTACCGGTGACTTCGTATTGCATTATATTTTAATATACAGCGGGTGCTTATACTTCCACAAATTACATGTTGCAATACAATCCACAGAGCTGCATATTATTAATATATAATATTTCGGCTACAAAACCACGCCATGACTACACGCCGAAGACTGAATATGCTTGAAGCATTTAGCGTATACAGAACTATTATAATTGCATATTTTCCCTAAGCAAATTTGAAACATTTTTAAAGAAAAATGTCAGAAGTAGCCATCTTGACAAAGAGCAATATAGGCCTAACCATCCGAGGAAAAATATTGTATACAGTCTAACGTAAAAGACTGTATTAATACACAGTATTCATACGTCTGAATGTAGTTATCATACAGAACGAACCAATTAAAAAAGAGAACCAAACCGTGGATGCAATGTCACGCATGTGTCTGAACGGATCGCCTCTGCCTCTTCCTCTTCCGATATGGATCTAGAATTATAATAAAAATAAATGACAGCCGCTTCAACGGAAACACACAATTAT
Source organism: Conger conger (assembly GCF_963514075.1). Taxonomy (NCBI): domain Eukaryota; kingdom Metazoa; phylum Chordata; class Actinopteri; order Anguilliformes; family Congridae; genus Conger; species Conger conger. The sequence goes on from NC_083766.1 coordinate 60,334,633, forward strand.
TTCCGTAGGCTACAGCAACGCATAATGTAGAGCAGTTAATATGTGCCCAAAAACACAACGCAAAAGCAGGAGGACACCGGATAAACTGATGTTTTTTGGTTTTTTTTGTTTTTTTACTTCATGTTTTACTTAGTTCTCTTTCTTTTTTTGTCCGCCACTCAAACATGTTTTTTTCTTATGGTTGTCGAAGGTAAGCCTGTAAGAGACACATTTCCTCCTGCTGAATTAATTTTAAAAAACAAACGATTATGTGCGCAGAAAAGAGATTGGCTTGCAAGTCTACTCACTAGTTCTCCTCGGCATAGGTCACCGTCGAAGCACGTTTTTCTTAATGCGTTTCTCCGCTCATACCGCACAATATATCTCCTGGTGTGTGTGTGTGTGTGTGCGTGCGCGCGCGTGCGTGCAATGCGTACAGTTCTTCTGGGACATCAATTAAAATCCGCAACTGCCCTCCCTTACCTATTGAATACATAATCCCAGGACTGATTAACGTGAAACGGATCAACATTCCTTGTTTTTTTCCGGGAACGACATTCCCATTAGTCAATTATTGCCCTCTTTTGTCATCAGTGCTGTGTCGAATAACCTCCCACTGCAATCTCAATAGTTTTTCCAATTGTCGCTGGGGTAGTGCAGTGCCTAATTGAGTAAATGTAGCAAGCTGGTTGCTATGTAAACTTGATCCTGAGAGTTGATCCTGCATAAAAGTGCTAAATTTTATCCAGAGTGTTCATCACAGTGTTGTTTCCAGAATTACAAATGTTAAACCTGAATTGATTTTCTAATGTTGATCTAGGATTGTCATCATATTGTGATATTCAGTACACCTAATTAAAAAAAATCTAATGTTAATAATGTTAGAAATAGGCCATTTTATATTTCATGTTTAAGAATAAAAGTCTTTATTATTCATTTGTTTTATAGAAAATAATATACTTTCGGCCTATTCAGACATTTTTTTGTTCATAGTGTGGGTCTGATTTAAAGACACTGGAGCAAAAAACTGTTACAATCATCCTCATTCTCCCATGCACACATTAGAGTGAATATTTTAATCCACAGACAAGATAAATGCATTTGATATGATTATAGACCATCAGTACAGTTCTTGGAAATTCATGGCGATTTGAGTTCAATCAAAAGCTGACGAAATTGAACTGTTACAACTTGCTCCAATGGATTGTAACAAATCTGGGGAAGGTTGTAGCAGCATATGAAAAAAATAAAAATAAAAAAAGGACTGGAAAACGTTGTTGTTTTCAAACACATCAAAACATTTTTTAATTCAATATGTTTTTCATCGTATAAATGGTCTATATGTTGTCAAATTAACCACATATGCCACCATTAATATCTTATTAATGTCTATGGATAAGACCGTCTGATACATATGACAGAATAATGCGTGCTTATTTGAAAATACAACCTTGGTCCGTGTTAATTAACTTTACGGACTACATAAAAAAACTCACCGATATTGTGTTCAGGTGTGTTGATTTCTGTGTTTCCATCTCAAGAGATAAAAACGTATTTCTGAATAATAAACGCTGGGTCTTGCAATCACGGAAAAAAGCTTCATATGTCAGGGGAAAGCTGCTTTTAATAGAGGATAGAGGATTAATGGGAGGGATATCATAAAATGAGTGAGGTCTGAAACAATGAAAATTCAAATGAATTATAAACACAAGCTTTCAAGACAATTCAGACGTAACCATTTCAAATTCGCTTTGAGTAGCATGAAACAAGTGTTTGGGTTTACGATATGGGGAGGAGCTCAATGAACCATATAGCCTTTGGTTCTAATAAACAGCTTTCTGTCATATTAACCCCTACTCTGTCAGACGTTTTTAAGGAAAAATGTAGGGCTTTTGACAATAAACAAATTATAATAATTTCCTGTTTAATAAATATATGTGATGTTATATATCAACATAAAGCTAAGACAAAAAGCGATCATTATCAGTAATGTATGCCTATTTTGCATACATTATGAATAAATGATGCCAACAATCTAAGAAAATATGGTTTCTAACAGGAATCACAAACAAAATCCTCAATTTATTACAAGAAACTGATTTCAGGACACCTGGCAACTGTTATTGGTAATGATAAAACTGGACGAGACCCACGCGGGCAAAAGGGTTAGGGTTAGAATGACACTTGCCATAAATTCATCATGTGTCATTTCTTTTGGAGGTTTTCTGTAAAGCCAGCAACGAGTGGTTTGCTTTAACCATCGGTTCCGCGAGAATTTTAGCTTTTACATGCATTTTACCTATCGAAAATACGTTTTATTACCGTCTCAAGAGTTAAAACTCAGCTTTTGAATGAAACTCCGAACCTTTATGCTGTGTTGTCAGTTACGAAAGTTACCGACCAAAGAATGGAATGAGTCTTTTGAGTAATTTGCTGTGATTCACTCCACAGTAAAGCTACTGTGAATTAGATCACAGTACTAATGCAGATACTGTAATTACTAACAGCAGTAGTGATATTGATGCTGTAATTAATACAGTAATTTTATGCATACTGTAAAAAAAATCACAGTACCCACAGGGATTACTGTAACAACTGACTACAGTAGTGATATTGATGCTGTAATTAATACAGTAATTTTATGCATACTGTACAACACATCACAGTACCCACAGGGATTGCTGTAACAACTAACTACAGTAACAACAAAAACTACTGCAATTTAGACAGTAATATTGACTGCTGCATTTTCATTTACAGCAATTACTCTAAAATATCTAAAATATAACATTTAAAATACAGAGAAAAAGAGATTAAAGGTTTAAAGGTCCTTTATTTTAACTGTGCACCCATAGTCAACAATCACACTGTGTGTTATCAAAACACTACATGGGTCAATTTCTTATAAACACCTTACCAAGGCTAGACAAATGATGAGTGAGATGAAAACTGCCATTTCAAAAACTCTTCACTCAAAAAACAAAACAAAACCAAAAAACAAAGATGCTACTTTAAGTGAACAACAACAAAAAACACATCTTTGATTTAAAATAAATTACAAGTTGTAACTGAACCATTATCACGATCAGGTGAGGCCATGGGAGTGTCAATTCAGAATCCGTATCCTATCAAGTACAATAACAGATAGGTAACAGATAATATTTTCCTCATTCATGTAAATACATCACTACGCATGAATATGCTCTAGTTCTATAAGCAAGATCATTTCCAGCCAAAGGTAATCACTGCCTGCAAGACTTACAAAAATGTACTACAAAGTGAAGAGACAATGCAAAAGTGGTCCATTATAAGAACACTTGACACAAACTAACTATATACAAATATACACTATTTACAGTTGGGGGTTAATACATTGCAAAATACAGGTTTAGGAATGTTTCATAGAGATTTTTGGAAAAAAGTTTTTTTCACATCTACACACTCCCTAGTACTCAAAACCAACTGTTTCCAATTTTTCTTGATGGTTTTAGTGACCCCAGGGTAAAGGTCAAAGTCAAAGCATTTTCAATGGACAATTTTCATAATGGGTAGATATGGTAAATAGATCTAAAGATATGACCCCCTCGAAGAGATCATGGCCTAGGCATGGAGGAAGTCCTAGCTTGTAGATGTGAAAATTCTCTAATGCATTGAAAACACAATCAAATTTCACTCCATCTACAGACTTTTCGGGTACCAATGCTAGCTTCCTCACACTGTTTGTGTAGCTCTCTGGGGTTCTGGCAGCCTGGTGGGCTCACTCATTTCTCGTAATAAGGCAGTACCCTACTTACTAAAGTTCTTGTTAAAGCCTCCATGGGAATGTGAACCTAGATTGTCACCTACAATGGCAATTAATGCTCCCTTCACAGTCTCACCTTCACTTACAGCAATACCTTATATTTCAATGTCTTTCATATCTTTCACAAGAGAGGAGAATACCCTCTCCTGTCCAAAATACTCAAAATCAGCCTGTCTGCAAAGCATCACTAATTGAATTGGGTCGATAGATGACCTGTTATGAGGCAGTATATCCCCCAACGTCAGGTACACACCAAGGAGCTTGTGCTTCTTCTTACCAGATGAGAGGGGATTCGTTACCTCAAAGGCATCTTGGTACAGGATAATAGTGAACGGATGGAGATTCTCAGAGGAGGGAATTTTCTCTAACAGTCTTGCCATCCCACACATCCTCAAGCACATCTGGACATACTGAACGGATTCTGGACAAATTGTATTGCTCCTTTACAGATGGTGAACTCAACAGCACTTTCAGAGTCTCTTTAACCGGCACATACTGACAGAATCGTTCTTTACCAGAAGCATCTAAACCAAGACGGACCTGTGCAGGTGCAATGAAACTGAAATTCTTCTTGAAGTACGTCTTACGAGTTGCGTCAGATATGAAATGACCCTCATTATACATTCTCAGAAAATTTTCCCTCGACAGTCCATCTATGATCTTATCAATTGCTTCAGCAGCAATCCCTAGTTTGGACATTTCTTTGCGGAGCCTGACAAACATGTGTGACATTGCATTGGTGCAGATTTCCTCAAACTCCTCTATTAAAGTGGATATTGTAGAGGCAGGTAGAATCATTTTTGCTTGCATTCTCAAGTAAAAGAGGGCCAAATTGGTTAGAAAAACTTGCTTGTCTCTCTCTTCACCTACAGAATCAAAAAGCTGAGAACATTCTGCAGCTTCAGCCAAGTTCTCATTTCCAAAATCAACCAATTAATTGTGCTCACTTGCTTCACCCACCAATTCAGTTACACCAGAGACACAGTCACCCTTATGCTTTCTGCTCACATGCGAAGTAAATGAAGATTTGACTCTGAATCACAACCACTGAAAGGACAAGCTACCATTTCCCCACAACTGATATGCAATTTCAAATGCGCACACAGGCTACTGAAATCTGCACATACAACAGGGCATCTTTCCACACGACAAGTAAAATCAACATGTGTGTGCCTAACGGGCTTGGGTGCTGAATGTTTTTTATACATGTGAGTCTGTAATGCACTGGCTGTCTTCAATTGAGAGGGACATTGTGCAACACCACAGGGGAAACGAAAGTTGGCGCGGTTTCGGTGCATTTTCGCATGTTTCACATAGTTAGGGATGGCGTCTAAAGATGACTCGCAGTATCTGCACTTAAATGCCATGTCATGCAAACTCCACAATACCTGATTTTGCGGTGTTCCGGTAGCTTTTACCCTCCGTACCTCTCCCCCTTCTCGCTAATGTAGCCTACCTGGCAAGGAAAAATTTTGACAATTAGCATAAAGACTACACAATTTTGACATCAAAATGTATATGACAAATTACTTAAACTAAACTAAATTCCTTTGGGCAACTTGTAAATTTGGAGACTGAATGTGCAGTAGGCTAGCTAGATCCACGTCTGGGATCAGGCAACTTGCTAACTAGCAAGTGGCTAGCGAGACGTAGCTGCCACCCTAGCAGACCACTACAAAATAAAAAAGACAACAACTCAAAATAAATTGCTATACTTCCTAATTAAACGATTCAAAACCAAGAAATAGGTACCAACATGAGCCAGCCAAATGAACAAACAGCAGTACTTTCTCTATCCAAGAGAGTGAACTGAACTTGCCTGAAGCATGAACAACCTCTACTGGCACAGCACACTGGAGCAGACTGAAGTGAAGTGTCGGGACGAACGTTAGCGAATACCGATGTGATCCTCCGACTCCCGCTCGAACTTGCTGTAGACTGATTCACAGGATGAACGAATTTACTGTAGAGTAGATCCCACTTGTCCAAGATCCTTGGCGAGTGGAAATGACAAAATCTGGCTCCACAGACACACACTGAGTGGAGGCAGTCAACCAGGAATTACAAGTGTGCTATTTCTGAATTCCGCCCAGGGTGATCGCATAGATATCGCATAGATCGATATTGGTCGGCTGCAGCCAGTTGCTGTACTTTATTAGGCTACAGCAAGTTACATAACACAGCGTTTGTACGCACTGGAAACTTGCTACAGACATTTTTTTGCTCCAACAACCAGACTGTTCAATGCTTAATTCTCGCCAGATTTCTAAAAATATAGTAATAAAATAGCCTAGGTTTTTATTTATGTACAGGAAACCACCCCAATCATTTGTCTCAATTGTCCGCCATGTTGGACTTTTCATGAAGTTGACAAGAGGGGAGGAGTCAGATTGCTTTTTACCGCGTTATGATTCGCGGCAAAATTTTATTACTGTAGTTTGGCGAATTTGCCAACGAGGAACGTTAGTACAAGCACTGAAAACTTGCAACAGGCATTTTTTTGCTTCAACAGCCGAACGTTCAGACAGATCAATGCTTACTTCTCGCCAGATTTCACAACATATAGAAATAAAATAGCCTAACTTTTTATTTATGCGCAGAAAACCCCAACCGATTGTCCGCCATGTTGGATTTTTCACAAAGTTGACAAGAGGGGAGGAGTCAGATTTATATCTACTGCGTTATGATTCGCAGCAAAATTTTATGACTGTAGTTTGGCGAATTTTGACCATAATCCATAGCGAAACTACAGCAACATACTCTATTCACAATTACAATAAATATTTCTTCCATATACAGTAGTGATGCTGTGAAAACCACAGAATCTTGTTACAGTGTGGTTTGACATGGCAGGTCACCCTGTATTAGGCGACCAGGCTATAAATATAACACTTGGTTACGTTAATAACTTACATATTTCTTGACTCCATCACGACTTGATTGACCTAAAATGGCTGTGTTCTGCCTCCTTATTAACTCTTTCATTGGTCCATAACTAGCCATGTAATTAATCAAATGAAAATGGGCCATTTTACGTCACAGAAAAGTAAGCTAACGCGAATCTATCTTGGACATGGCATTCAAAAGCAAGTCTGCGGGTGAAAATGTTCCATTGAAATGCGTATATGCTATACCCAGATAAACACGAGATTCCACTGTACAACAAACTCGGACTAGGAACAACACGTTACCAATGGAAATGTGGGCGATATTTGGTTTTAACGTTAGCTAAATGATAGCAGTGCTATTTTACCCAATATTCTGTGGTGATGCTGACCAATAACATACTCCAGAGACACTGAAGCAGATTCAGAACATTTATAAAGATGTCTAATATGTAAGATAATTTAAGGCCACACTATATTTGCCTTCTTATCTATGACCTCCCCTGTCATACAAGAACAATGCCGCTCCTTCATATCGTTTTTTCTGCTTTTTTATTTATTTATATTATTTCAATGCCGAGTCAAAATGACATGACGTATATAGCTTTCAAAAGCATAGCCTCCAAGCCTTTTCGTCTCCTCTCTGAAATCAAAGATCAATATTTCCAAAACTTCCAATATTTCCTTCTGCAGTTCCATAGAGTACTTCACATGCTTTCATAGTTGAGAATAGCATATTTGCATCTTTGGATACAGAAAGCATATAGCATCAGTAACCAAGAGGGGCTGGGCATAGCTTCGCGTCAGAATCTAAATAAGTAAAAAATCACAGGTCAAACAGCTAGACTGAATTAAATCACTCTCATGAAAATGTAAATGTATGGCCAACGCATCCCGCCATGTCTGCAATCCTGGCTCTACAGCTGCCCTGACCACGCTGCTACTTTGACTTTCTGGAGCATAGCCAGTATTCTGTTCTTTATTTCTTTGGTTGCCAGGGAATACACAATGGGGTTCAGACAGGGAGGGATGCATTTCGCTAAAGACAAGTTCAGAATTCTCACGTCTGGATCGAGTCGGAAGAAGAAAAGTTCGATGATGTACACCGTCATGATCGGCACGTAGAAAATCGCCACTAGAACGAGGTGTTCTGTGCAAGTTAGAAGTGCTTTGTATCTACTATCTAAATTTTTCATTCTAAACACTGCTGTCAAAATACAGGTGTATGATATCACGATTAAACTAAGGGGCACAAACACAATAAATAAACTCAGAGCAGAGGCAGTGGACCACTGCAATCTGTTATCATTGCAAGCTAGTCTGTACATGGGGGTGTAGTCACAAAAGTAGCTCTGTACATTAACCGAATTACAGAAAGACAGCCGGGTCATAATTATGACTGCGAACACAATAACACTCGCACAAAATGACCAAACAGCCCCTAAAATACTGACAATGACGGTGATTGTATTTATAGAACTCTGTCTCAGTGGGAAACATATCGCAATTAACCTATCATATGCAAGTACACTGAGGGAAAATGATTCTAATGAGACAAAACAGTAATAAAAAAACATCTGCGTCAGACATGCGTTGTATGAAATAAAATTATCTTTCAGGAGAAATGTCTTTATCATACGAGGAATAATAGATGTACTGAACACTAAGTCGACGATCGCCAGATTAGCTACCGCAATGTACTTTGGAGTGTGTAGGCGATGATCAATCCATATAATAGAAAGGATAAAAGAATTGAAAAATACCGTTACAATATAAAGAACGGCGAGGAAAATTAAATATAAATGAGTAAACTTTAAATAGGTAAACCCTACAATGTAAAACCCCACTGGTCTAATAATGGAGTCATTTGTGATTGAAGTGGTCAGAATTCCCATTGGTCCTCTTTGGAGTTCAGGGCCTTCTAGTGTCTGCCTTTCTGCTGGGCCCTGAGAGAGAAACAGATGAATGGCAATCAATGAAAACATACAACGACGCTAATGATCTGTAAGGGAGATCAGGGTCCGTTGTGACACTTTGTGACACTATCCGACATATATGTGAAGCATATTGTGGTTTAAAATTATATACGTTATGGTTTGTTCACAGCTAAACACATGACAGTAGTTGAAAAATCTGATGTAAAAAATACCAAAAAAAAAAAAAAAAAAACCTTCTCAAATATTTGTTGAACGACGTCCGAAATTGACATGGAACTGGTCCGTTGAAATCCGAGGTGAAAAAGAGTGGGCAATGTGAGTTATAGGATGCTAGCTTCTTTCTGATCGGGCGAAAACATCGCGTAACAATGGACCCCGTGTCACTACAGACCCTGATCTCCCCTACCCATCACCTATAATTTGCATTGCATTCTAAAATTTTACTGATACGAATGACGACTTCCATGGATTACATTTCTGATACAATCTTTAGAGTTGGATATTTCAATGAGTCTATTATATTTTGCCTCCAAACCCAGATAATTATTGCGTCCATTCTTAGTAAAATTCAGGAAAATCCAAGGAAACGACAGCACTTACAGATTAATAATACACATGAATGTAGTATTCATTCAGAACAAACCGCTTAAAAAAGACAACCAAACCGTGAATTTGATGTCACGCATATGTATTTGGGTAGATCGCCTCTTCCTCTCCCGATATGGCTCTAGAATTATTTCCAAAATGACAGCGGCTTCAACAAACACGCACAAGTATTTCCGCAGGCTGTACAAAGCATAATGCAATAAATATGTACACGAAGGAAAAGTAAGAGTACAATGGCTAAGCTATTCACTTTTGCTTTTTTTTTTTTTTTTTTTTTACTGCGTTGTCTTTCTTTTTACCCCCACACAAAGCATGTGAAACATCCACACTCAGTGAATTTTGAAAAAAAATAAAAAAATAAAACAATGTTCACAGAATAGAATTTACACAGAAGGAAAACGCTACTCACTAGTTCTCATCGGCATAGGTCACTGTCGCAGCTCGTTTGTCTTTGTGTGTTTCTCCGCTCATACTGAAGAATATATATCCTGTTGTGTGTGCAATGCGTGTACTTGAGAGTTCTTCTGGGACATCAATAAATCAGCAACTGCCCTCCCTTGCTAGTTGAATACATAATACCAGGTCTATCCAACCCTATTCTTGGAGGCGTACCATCCTGTAGGTTTTCACTCCAACCCAAACATAGCAAACTGTAGGTAGAAATATAATTGAGCTGTTATTGAATCAGGCGTGCCAAATTAGAGTTGAAATGAAAACCGACACGATCCAAAGGAACAGGGCTGGGTAGCCTTGAATAATCCCATTCATAAGAGGCATTGATTAGGTGACCGTTTACATTGGATTTTAGCCTTTAACGAGACCCACTTATCCATAACAAATTACACATTGAATTTTTGCACATAATTTATATAGAAATTAAACTTAGGTAGCTCGATAACTAGCTTGTCAAACATAACAGTTCTTGAGTTAGCTAGTTAGGTAAGCACAATTTCTATAACGTTAATTCAGTTCTGTAATTCAGTTTTGTTGGCTGGTTTACCATTGCCAGCTAATGTTAGCTTGCCCGCAGGTATATTAATGTAGCTACCCAATGTAACCGTTAAATATCGCCGAATGCTTCTATAAAAATGGCCACAGAAAAGTAGAAGCCACATCAAAAAATGTACTCACGGCTTTCTCGCATAAAATTCTCTAGCTGGCCTCCACGTGTTTACTGCTGTGTGTAAAAGGCTCTGCATCGGCTAGCTAGCGATGCTTTTGTGAATATGTAGTGCTTCATATGTAATATCTCGATTATTTATATACATTGAACCACGATATAGGCTACATCTAGCTAGCTAGATAAAAAGATCCCGAGCTAGCTAGGAATAAAAAACAGCTATGGCTAGCTATGGTTAGCGAGCGATCTATCCGTCTGGCTGCCTCGCTAGCTAGATATTTCTTATTTTGCTAGCTAGGGAGCTAACTTAAATATGTCTACATATGTCATGCTTATCTACTTCTCTACATATATTTATTGCCGAATGGTTTGCTGTCCGTTTCACTAACTAGCTAGCGGTACTGATATTAGTCCACGGAGAGATGAGCTCTAGCTATCTCTATCGCTATCTTAAACGGGAGGGAAATTGGCAATTTGTGTTTCGCTAACTTACATACACCGGTCTAAATAAATGCTTATTGACAGAGTAATGACAAAGCGTATGCCGTTCTCAAAAAGACACGCTAGCGGCTAGCCAGTTGACGCTGCCGTACGCATCAGGGGAATGTATCTTATAGATCGCATCATAGCAACCAACAGATAAAGCTTGGCAACCAAGCTGTCGACTTGACGCTAACTCATGACGTTACTTACGCATGAGGGGAAAGTAACCGGAAATCGGAAACCGCAAACGTGACCCCGGAGGGGATAAGTTTTGTAAGGGGGATATAATTGTGACACTGCCTTTGTTCGTCGCAAATAGCAAGGAGATCCAATTCATGCTAAATTGTTTTGCTAGCAACGGCTGATAACTTATGCTAAATTATCTTGCTCTGTTCGCTAGCTAAGCAACTTAGCCAACATTAGCAGCCAGGGGTGGTACCTATATAAACCAGTTACCATAACGCCTTTACAATATAACGTCTTTTTGAACTTATGGTAGGTATGCTAGTGTTCATAACTGACAGTTTCATTATAAATGTTGAGTGCTATCTTTGGTGTAATGCAGTATTTATAAGGGGTAGTGATCAATTGAATGTGGGTAACGTAGAAAAGAACGTCGACACATTCACCTGTCCTCCGTCTCGCGTGACGGAGTCCCCTCCCGCGTGACAGTGGCTTTTGCTTGAGAGACTAGGTGGCCAGGCTTATCATATTATAATGAATGCAATAGGCTATCATATGCTAATTTTACAATGTAGGCTATTCTCTTAATATTCTGGAAAATAATAGGCCTATCAGCGCAACCTATCGCATAGGTCTGAATTTCAAATTGGCGTGGCCTAACTGGCTCTACTCCATCAACAGTTTTGGGAGCCCGTCGGCAGCTGTTCGCGGGACTGGCAGCCGTTTGCACGATTGACTGCATTCGCCAACTCTAGGCAGTCTTGTCCCATTTGCTCTAACGGAGGCTACCTCAAATTTAAATGAAATGTATTTAGCCTAATTTTTGGAAGGTGGTTTTCCATGACCTTTGCCCCGGTCTACGCTACTTATTTTCTGAAAGCTAAAATACCGTTGAATGCATACTACCTTTTACGGCTTAGAGTTGAGAATAGTGAGAATATATATATATAGATATAATTTTCTCACTGCGAGTCCCCGTGGCTCACATCATTGCTTTGCATATAAATATATTAGCTTAGTTATTTAGACAATGCTTGTTCAGTTGCTTCTGCTAACGTTACAGTTTTGTATATACACTCGCCAAGCACTTTATTAGGAACATTTTTACTTTATTGCACCTACTTATTCACGCGATTATATCATACAATCATGTAGATACAGGTCAGGAGCTTCAGTTAATGTTCACATCAACCATCAGAATGTGGAAAACATGTAATCTAAGTGACTTTGACAGTGGAATGATTGTTGGTGGCAGACAGGGTGGTTTCAATATCTCAGAAACTGCTGCTCTCCCGGGATTTTCACGCACATTACTCTCTGCAAAGAACGCAAATTTATCTCATCCATTGTAATTTTCCAAGTCAAAACTTTCCGCAGAGATTTATATTTTTATTTTTACATGCAAATGTGTGGACTTGATGTCTGACTACAGGTTGCGTTTATGCCTGTTTGATAAATCAGGCAGAGTTTGTTTCTGATCACACATACATTTGCACATGGATTTATTGCCAAATATTGATAAATTAGTTATATACTTGGAGCAAAACATGGTACAGTCATCCCTGGTGTCCCCTATATGTATTCAAGTAAATATTTTTCAACCATATAAAAGATGCATGTATTTGCCATGATTGTAGTCCATCAGTACATTTCTAGGAACATTCCTGGCAATTAGAGTTCAATCAAAAGTAGTAGAAATTAAACTGTTACAACTGTCCCAGAATGATTGTAACAGCTTTTGGGCAGGTTGTATCAATGTTCGAATATATTGAAAATACCACTTTACTGGAAAAGCTATTGTGGCTAATGTATTTATAATCGGTGGGGCATGTTGTAACACAGCATTAAAATGTGCCTGCTCTGTGTTAGTTGTACAAGATAATAGCTGACACGTGTCTTCTTGCGAGTGAAATTGAAAATTTAGTCTACGCCTGTAGTTCCCGCGCTGCAACATTGACTTTCTGGAGCATAGCCAGTATTTTGTTCTTGATTTCTTTGGTTGCCAGGGAATACACGATGGGGTTCAGACAGGGCGGAGCGCATGTGGCTAACGACAAGTTTAACATTCTGACATCGGGATCCAGGCGGAAGAAGAAAAATTCAATAATGAACACGGATAACATCGGCACGTAGAAAATCGCCACTAGAACGAGATGTTCTGTGCAGGTTAGGAGTGCTTTGTACCTGCTCTCTATTTTTTTCATTCTAAATATTGTTGTCAAAATACAGGCGTATGATATTACGATTAAACTAAGGGGCACAAACACAATAATTAAACTCAAAGAAGAGGCAGTGTACCACTGCAATGTGTTATCATTGCAAGCTAGTCTGTACATGGGGGTGTAGTCACAAAAGTAGCTATGCACATTTACCGAATTACAGAAAGACAGCCGGGTCATGATTACGACACAGAACACAACGGCACTTACACAAAATGACCAAACAGCCCCTAAAATACTGATCATGACGGTTATCGTGTTTATGGAGCTCTGTCTCAGTGGGAAACATATCGCAATTAACCTGTCATATGCAAGCACACAGAGAGAAAATGACTCTAATGAGGCAAAACAGTAATAAAAAAACATCTGCGTCAAACATGCGTTGTAGGAAATGAAGTTATCTTTAGCGAGAAATGCCTTGATCATAGCAGGAATAAGGGTTGTACTGAGCACTAAATCGACGATCGCCAGATTAGCCACGGCAATGTACTTCGGAGTATGTAGGCGATGATCTATCCATATAATGACAAGGATAAAGGAATTGGACAAAACCGTTACAATATAAATCACGGCGAGGAAAATGAAATAAAAATCAGTACTATGTAAATAGTTAAATCCGACAATGTAAAATCCCACTGGTCTAATAATGGAGTCATTTGTGATTGAAGTGGTCAGAATTTCCATTTGATCTCTTTGGAGTTCAGGGCCTTCAATTGCCTGCTTTTCCTCTGGGCCCTGAGAGAGAAACAGATGAATGGCAATCAATGAACACATACGACGCGACAATCCAGGGTAATGGTCTGTACTCTGTACCCTGTGCCCATTACCTATAATTTGCATTACATATCAATGTGCATTTTGCCTGTGTTTACGATATTTAGGGTAACTTATACAGAACCAATCGATTTACACATGTTTCATAAACAAATATTTAGAATTCAGAAGTAGCCTTCCTCCTCATATGCGGTTAGTATAGACAACATTATAGACCGTTTTTAGATGAGAAATGTTGGATTCACAAGCTTTTGGCTTGTGTTAAAGCAGCATTTCCCGACATTTTTGACACTGATTAAACTTGCCTCGGAACTGTTTAAACTTGCCCCGTGGCCGAGGCACGTTGGATTACTTCCACTCGGCCGCTTTCGACTGAACTGTAATCACCAGGAATGTCCTAGAACTTCACTGTACAGGAATGTCCATAGCAAATATATATACATATATATATCTTCTTTCCGGATCAAAAATATTTGCTCGAATGTGTGGATATTTTTTAATTCGGCGAAAACCTAAAAGTGTTTGACTGTTTCCCCTCAGTGCAAAATATTCTGTATTTTATATCGTGGGGCGACATTGGCTAAAGAGATCGAAGTGACCCTGAGCAAGACACCTAACCCTCAATTTCTCCTGATGAGCTGGTTGGTGCCTTGCATGGCAGCCAATCTCCGTTGGTGTGTGAGTGTGTATGCGAGTGGGTGAATGAGAAGCATCAATTGTACAGCGCTTTGGATAAAGGCGTTATATAAATCCAGGCAATTTACCATTTCCGTATATTCTAACGGAAAAGACAGCGCTTACAGGTTTCTAATACACATGCATGTAGGTTTCATTCAAAAGAAACCGCTTAAAAAGAGAACCAAACCGTGGATTTGATGTCACGCATATCTCTTCCTATCCCGACATGGTTCTAGAATTATTTCCAAAATGAAAGCGGCTTCAACACACACACACACACACACACACACACACACACACACACACACACACACAATTATTTCAGTATAGGCTGCAAAAGGCATAATGCCGTAAATAGTAAGAGCACAATCGGTAAGCTGATATCCACTTTGTTGTTTGTTTTTCTTTTCTGTTTTACTACGTTCTTTCTGTTTTACCTCACCCAAAAATGTGATTTCTTATTTCGTTATCGTTGTCGAACGTAAGCGTGTGAAACATCCACACTCAGCGCGCATTGTTGAATTAATTCCGGAAAAAAACTGACAGATGAAGTGCGCAGAGTAGAACTTGCACAGAACGAAATCGCTACTCACTAGTTATCATCGGCATAGGTCACTGTCGAAGCTCGTTTGCCTTTGTGTGTTTTTCCGCTCGACTGCAGAACATATATCCTCTTGTGTGTGCAATGCGTGTACTTGGGAGTTCTTTTGGGAAATCAATAAATGCGCACCTACCCTCCCTTGCCAGTTGAATAGATAATGCCAAGTCTATCCAACCCTGTTCCTGGAGGTGTAATATCCTGTAGGTTTTCACTCCAACTCAAACACAGCACCCAGCATGTAGAAATTTAATTGAGCTGCTAAATGGTTGGCATTTATATAGCGCCTTTATCCAAAGCGCTGTACAATTGATGCTTCTCATTCACCCATTCATACACTTCTGTCTTGTTGGTTTTTGGCATTATTAGCACAACAGCAGTGCCCCAGCTGGGTTTGTTGAAGCTACAAGCTGGACCTGTGTTTTAAATAATCAATAGGACATTTAAATTAACGTTTACATTCTGGAACTGGAAATTAATACAAGCTAGTAGAAAGGTAAAGTCATTTGAAAGTAGACCACAGGGAATTGTTAATATCATCATCTTTATTAAATCAATTTGGCCCTTTGAGAAGAAGGTCTCACTGACAGTGGCATATCATAGTGTTACACAATGATCACAAGAAAGCAGGAGGAAATAGGAAAAATGTGAAAATAATGACATTTGAGTTTGACTAAAAGATTTAGGGGGACTTCTTGTTAGGAAGTAATTTCCCACCTTACAAGAGGGTACATTACATTACATTAATGGCATTTGGCAGACGCTCTTATCCAGAGTGACGTACAACAAAGTGCATACCCATAACCAGGGATAAGTGCGCTGAAAGACCCTAGAGGGAAGTACAATTTCAACTGCATATAAATTCTGTATATTTAGTTTGAGATTGTTATTTGTGCTATTGTATATAGGCTGCCTGTGTGAACATTACAAGTACCAAGATTAGATAGTTAGCTAAATGGCTTGTGCGGAAAGCGACCAGTAAAGCAGAAGATTTACGCTTCATATTAGGCGGGGTTGAGAATGGGGGCAGACACATGTTTTGTGTGTAAACACGGGAGTGAAGTAAGGCAAGAAATCCTGCGGGGAGGTCTTGCCTGCCTAACGGTGACATATAGTCAATTAAAAACTCTTCATATAATCCAAGTAATTCTAATAGCATATATTCAGTTGTGTTCCCCAGCCCTGTGTGAGGTAAAATTGTACTACAATTTCAAACACCCCTATGGTGGGCCATACCATTTAAATTTCATAACAGTGCAGATTGCTTGAGATAGCTTAACTCACTCATGATTAGCAATAGTAGTACTACATTAATTGTTATGTCTAAACATGTTCCCAGCAAAATACAACCCATCTTGTTTACTTTGGACTTCACATAAACATGCGGAATGGAGGGCAAACACCAAGGCTTAACATTAAATGGATGCAACTCCTTTGGGGATTTACTGCAACCCTAACCTCTACACCTGCCCTGACCAGACTGCTACCTTAACATTACGTAGCATAGCCAGTATTCTGTTCTTGATTTCTTTGGTTGCCAGGGAATACACAATGGGGTTCAGACAGGGCGGAGCGCATGTGGCTAACGACAAGTTTAACATTCTGACATCGACATCCAGGCGGAAGAAGAAAAATTCAATAATGAACACGGACAGCATCGGCACGTAGAAAATCGCCACTAGAACGAGATGTTCTGTGCAAGTTAGGAGTGCTTTGTACCTGCTCTCTATTGTTTTCATTCTAAATATTGTCGTCAAAATACAGGCGTATGATATTACGATTAAACTAAGGGGCACAAATAAAATAATTAAACTCAAAGAAGAGGCAGTGGTCCACTGCAATGTGTTATCATTGCAAGCTAGTCTGTACATGGGGGTGTAGTCACAAAAGTAGCTAGGCACATTTACCGAATTACAGAAAGACAGCCGGGTCATGATTACGACACAGAACACAACGACACTTACACAAAATGACCAAACAGCCCCTAAAATACTGATCATCACGGTTATCGTGTTTATGGAGCTCTGTCTCAGTGGGAAACATATCGCAATTAACCTGTCATATGCAAGCACACAGAGAGAAAATGACTCTAATGAGGCAAAACAGTAATAAAAAAACATCTGAGTCAAACATGCGTTGTAGGAAATGAAGTTATCTTTAGCGAGAAATGCCTTGATCATAGCAGGAATAAGGGTTGTACTGAGCACTAAATCGACGATCGCCAGATTAGCCACGGCAATGTACTTCGGAGTGTGTAGGCGATGATCTATCCGTATAATGACAAGAATAAAGGAATTGGACAAAACCGTTACAATATAAATCACGGCGAGGAAAATGAAATAAAAATCAGTACTATTTAAATTGTTAAATCCGACAGTGTAAAATCCCACTGGTCTAATAATGGAGTCATTTGTGATTGAAGTGGTTAGAATTCCCATTGGACCTCTTTGGAGTTCAGGACCTTTAATTGCCTGCTTTTCCCCTGGGCCCTGAGAGAGAAACAGATAAATGGCAATCAATGAAAACATACGACGACGCGACAATCCAGGGTAATGATCTGTACTCTGTACCCATTACCTATAATTAGCAGAAAAATTCAGAAGTAGCCTTCCTCCTCATATGCGGTTAGTACAGACGACATTATAGACAATTTTTAGAAAACAATTTCCAGATGAAAAATGACGACATTTTGGACACTGTTTAAACTTGCCTCGCAACTGTTTAAACTTGCCCCGTGGCCGAGGCACGTTGGATTAGTTCCACTCCGGCCGCTTTCGACTGAACTGTAATCACCAGGAATGTCCTAGAACTTCACTGTACAGGAATGTCCATAGCAAATATATATACATATATATATATCTTCTTTCCGGATCAAAAATATTTGCTCTAATGTGTGGATATTTTTTAATTCGGCGAAAACCTAAAAGTGTTTGACTGTTTCCCCTCAGTGCAAAATATTCTGTATTTTATATCGTGGGGCGACATTGGCTAAAGAGATCGAAGTGTCCCTGAGCAAGACACCTAACCCTCAATTGCTCCTGACGAGCTGGTTTTGGTACCGTGCATGGCAGCCAATCGCCGTTGGTGTGTGAGTGTGTATGCGAGTGGGTGAATGAGAAGCATCAATTGTACAGCGCTTTGGATAAAGGCGTTATATAAATCCAGACAATTTACCATTTCCGTATATTCTAACGGGAACGACAGCGCTTTCTAATACACATGCATGTCGGTTTAATTCAAAAGAAAACGCTTAAAAAGAGAACCAAACCGTGGATTTGATGTCACGCATATGTCTTTGGGCCGATCGTCTCTTCCTCTCTCGATATGGCTCTAGAATTATTTCCAAAATGAAAGCGGCTTCAACAAACACACACAATTATTTCAGTCGGCTGCACAAGGCATAATGCAGTAAATAGTAAGAGCACAATAGGTCAGCTGATATTCACTTTGTTGTTTTACTACGTTCTTTCTTTTTTACCTCACCCAAGAATGTGATTTCTTATTTCGTTATCGAACGTAAGCGTGTGAAACATCCACACTCTTTGCGCATTGTTGAATTAATTCCGGAAAAAAAAAACTGACAGATAAACTGCGCAGAGTAGAACTTGCACAGAACGAAAGCGCTACTCACTAGTTCTCATCGGCATAGGTCACTGTCGAATCTCGTTTGCCTTTGTGTGTTCTTCCGCTCATACTGCAGAATATATATCCTCTTGTTTGTGCAATGCGTGTAGTTGGGAGTTCTTTTGGGAAATCAATAAATGTGCACATACCCTCCCTTGCCAGTTGAATACATAATGCAAAGTCTATCCAACCCTGTTCCTGGAGGTGTAAATGGCAAATGGTTGGCATTTATATAGCGCCTTTATCCAAAGTGCTGTACAATTGATGCTTCTCATTCACCCATTCATACACACACACTCACACACCAACGGCTATTGGCTGCCATGCAAGGCACCAACCAGCTCGTCAGGAGCAAATGGGGGTTAGGTGTCTTGCTCAGGGACACTTTGACACAGCCCGGGCGGGGGATCAAACAGGCAACCCTCCGACTGCCAGACGACTGCTCTTACTGCCTGAGCCATGTTGCCCCCTCAAGTGCGCTGAAAAGGGAAGTATGCTTCCAAGTGCTAGAGTGACCGCTTGAACCTCAATAATCAGGTAGCAATACCACAGTTTTGGCAACACTAGTTGTAATATCCCATAACTAGTTGTAACCCCAGGTGTAATATCCTGTAGGTTTTCACTCCAACTCAAACATAGCACCCAGCATGTAGAAATCTAATTGAGCTGCTAAATGGTTGGCATTTATATAGCGCCTTTATCCAAAGCACTGTACAATTGATGCTTCTCATTCATACACTCATACACTCACACACTCACACACCAACGGCAATTGGCTGCCATGCAAGGCACCGACCAGCTCGTTAGGAGATATTGAGGGTTAGGTGTCTTGCTCAGGGACACTTCAACACAGCCCGGGTGGGGTATCGAACCGCCAACCGTCCGACTGCCAGACAACTGCTCTTACTGCCTGAGCCAGCAGCTAGTTAGTAGAATCAGGTGTGCCAAATTAGTGTTGAAATGAAAATTGATAGGTTGGTAGATCCCAAGGAACATGGTTGGGTAGCCGTGAATACATTCATTTGTATGAGGCATTGATGAGGAGACAGTTTACATTGCATTCGGGCATTTAGGAGTCCCAGGTTGAATTACAGGTTTTGAGGTGGTATCCTAGTAAAAGCTTAAACAGCCATCGCCCAATTTTCTCATTACATTACACTACATTCTGGAACTGGAAATTGATACAAGCCAGTAAAGTCATTTGAAAGTAGACCACAGGGAATTGTTTATATCATCATCTTTATTAAATCAATTTGGCCCTTTGAGAAGAAGGTCTCACTGACAGTGGCATATCATAGTGTTACACAATGATCACAAGAAAGCAGGAGGAAATAGGAAAAATGTGAAAAAATGACATTTGAGTTTGACTAAAAGATTTAGGGGGACTTCTTGTTAGGAAGTAATTTCCCACCTTACAAGAGGGTACATTACATTACGTTAATGGCATTTGGCAGACGCTCTTATCCAGAGTGACCTACAACAAAGTGCATACCCATAACCAGGGATAAGTGCGCTGAAAGACCCTAGAGGGAAGTACAATTTCAACTGCATATAAATTCTGTATATTTAGTTTGAGTTTGTTATTTGTGCTATTGTATATAGGCTGCCTGTGTGAACATTACAAGTACCAAGATTAGATAGTTTAGGCTTGTGCGGAAAGCGACCAGTAAAGCAGAAGTTTTACGCTTCATATTAGGTGGGGTTGAGAATGGGGGCAGACACATGTTTTGTGTGTAAACACGGGAGTGAAGCAAGGCAAGAAATCCTGTGGGGGGGTCTTGCCTGCCTAACGGTGACATATAGTCGATTAAAAACTCTTCATATAATCCAAGTAATTCTAATAGCATATATTCAATTGTGTTCCCCAGCCCTGTGTGAGGTAAAATTGTACTACAATTTCAAACACCCCTATGGTGGGCCATACAATTTAAATTTCATAACAATGCAGATTGCTTGAGATAGCTTAACTCACTCATGATTAGTCATAGTAGTACTACATTAATTGTTATGTCTAAACATGTTCCCAGCAAAATACAACCCATCTTGATTACTTCGGACTTCACATAAACATGCGGAATTGAGGGCAAACACCAAGGCTTAACATTAAATGGATGCAACTCCTTTGGGGATTTACTGCAACCCTGGCCTCTACACCTGCCCTGACCAGACTGCTACCTTCACATTACGTAGCATAGCCAGTATTCTGCTCTTTATTTCTTTGGTTGCCAGGGAATACACAATGGGGTTCAGACAGGGTGGGGTGCATGCGGCTAACGACAGGTTCACCATCCTGACATCAGAATCGAGGCGAAATAAGAAAAATTCAATGATGTACACAAACAACATCGGCACATAGAAAAGCGCTACTAGAACAAGATGTTCTGTGCAAGTTAGGAGTGCTTTGTACCTGCTGTCTACCTTTTTCATTCTAAACACTGCTGTCAAAATAACGACGTATGATATCACGATTAAACTAAGGGGCACAAACACAATAATTAAACTCAGAGAAGAGGCAGTGAAAATCTGCAATGTGTTATCGTTGCAAGCTAGTCTGTACATTGGGGTGTAGGCACAAAAGTGGCTGTACACTTTGACGGAATTACAGTAAGACAGCCTGGTCATGATTATAACTGCGAACAAAACAATGCTTAGACAAACCAACCATATAGTCAGTAGAATACTGATCATGACACTGACTGTGTTGATCGAGCTCTGTCTCAGTGGGAAACATATTGCAATTAACCTGTCATATGCAAGTACAGTCAGGGAAAATGACTCTAGCGAGGCAAAATAGTAATAAAAAAACATCTGTGTCAAACATTCATTGTAAGAAATAAAGTTATCTTTCGTGAAAAATACCTTGATCATTGTAGGAATAAGTGTTGTACTGAGAACCAAGTCGACGATCGCCAGATTAGCCACGGCAATGTACTTTGGCGTGTGGAGGCGATGATCAATCCATATAATTGTAAGGATAAAGGAGTTGGACAAAATTGTTACAACATAAATAACAGTGAGGAAAATTGAATATAATACAGTAAACTTTAAGTATGTGTATGCGACTATGTAAAATCCCACTGGTCTAACAATGGAGGCGTTTGTGATCGAAGTGGTGAGAATTTCCATTGCACGTTTGCTGCATTCAGGATCTCTTCGTGCTGTTTTTCCGTTGAGGCCTGAAAGAGACACAGATGAATGGTAATACATGAAAACGTACAAACACCTGGAATTTCTGTACCCATTACCTCTATATTTTCATGCTTAGCTAATGCTCAGATCCATGCTTCCACAGAATTACATTAAAAGGGACAATTGGTAAGAGTTTTGTATTAAGGCATTGTTACAAGACCATTGTAAATCCCTTCCTATCGTGGAAAAAGCCTCACTGACATGTTGATTCACCCTCTGCCTGCGTTTATAGTAATTCAAATCTATATGAACTTAGTAGCGAACATAGTTGCACAAGTGTTGTGTCTCAGGTGGATTTTTGTAAATTCAGCAAGCTAACTAATATCTAATTTGCTTGTTGTTATTGATAACAAACTGGTATCATGTTGTAACTAGATATGTATTCTTTACTTGAATAATAAGCAATAGTATACAGAATTTCAGTGATCGCTTGTCAGGAGTGCAATTTGGGCAAGTTGCAGTTGCCTCGTTTGTGGTACACTTGTTCCATAGCCAAATAAGCTGTTTGTTCATAATATAGTTGGTTAGCTAAAGTGAAAACTTCAAAAAGTTATATAAATAATGTTGTGCAGCACCCTAAAGTTAGCATTTCATAAAGTCACCTGTTCGGCGAACATTTTCTTACTAGAACATCACGAAAAGACGGCTCTGTCGCGTTCGTCACTGTCAACTTTCCAAAACAGTGCATGTTGTGGTTTGAGGGTGTTTTGCTTTAACAGGATGGTCGGGCTATATTTCAATGATATACAGTAGGACTGCCCAACCCTGTTCTTGGAGATTCTAGTTTTTCACTCCATCCACCACAAAGCACTCTTCAGAAGAACATTATTAGGTAGAGTTTTTAGTACTATTCATGTTTTTGTTACTATGCATGGTTGAGATTTAAATAAGGCAAACTACGGTTGTAGCTTGTTGTCTTTTGTATCCGCATTCATAACTTGTCATTCGTTTCATAATTTGATGTTTCATTCCTGAGCTATTGAAGCCGGAATCAGAAAATGCCAATACAAAGCCAACTTTACGGCAATGTTGGAGCGTACTATATATCCTTATTGTTAGCTATAAATAGTTAATTTAGGGTTTACATAACTATATAATTACTCATTTTTAATGATGAAAAAAAGCATTAAGAAAAATATCGAAAGTATTTTTCCAGACAAATAGTAACTGAACTAGTGTAAAAATATTTTGTATAGTTTAACAAAAAAGACTGCACTTAGCCTACACAGTATTGACGTGCATGTAGTTTTCATACAGAAAGAACAGTTTAATATATGTATATATAACCAAACCGTGGATGTGTTGTCACGCGTATGTCTTTTGAGTAGATTGTGTCTTCTTTTTTTTCTGATATGGCTCTAGAATTGTTTCCAAAATGACAGCGTCTTCAACACGCACGTTATTTCCGTGGGCTTCATCCAGGCATAATGGAGGCAATATGTGACAAAGAACACAAACTTCAAGTAAAAGTACAACGGAAAAGCTGTAGTTCACTTTTTTTTGTTGTTCTTTTATATTTTTCAACGCTCTTTTTTATTTTACCTCCGTCCAAAAAAGTACAAAGTTTGCGTTATCGTTATCTAAATAAAACACGTGAAGCATTCACACTCCGCGGCATAGGTCACTCACGGTGCTCGTTTGATTGAATATGCCTCTTCACTCGCACTACAGAATATATATATCCTTGTGTGTGGAATGCGTGCTCTTGCCTGTTGAATACGTAATCTCAGGCTTTCCCAACCCTTCATTCTGCAGGTGGAAACACCATTGAGCTGCTAATTAGTAGAATCAGGTGTGCAAAATTAGGGTTTGGCAGCCCTGAATAATTCCATTCCCAAGAGGCATCTATGAGGTGACAGTTTACAGTGCATATGGGCATTTAGGAGACCCCAAATCGAATTACACATTGCATTTTTACATATAATTTTTACACATAAGTATACACTGCATGTAGGTGTAAGTCTGTTTACCAGACATGGGTAAGCACTAGTATCAAGTAAAGTTTATAATATCTCTCACTGGCTTCACTCAAGGAGTATCTTATCTTGCAGTAGTGCTTAATAATATTAAGAATTTCACCCAAACCCACAATAACAACAGCAGACCAATCAGCTCATGTATCAAAGATAAAATTGTATTAATAGTGTTGACACATTAAATCAGTGTATTAGAAAAAATTGTTGAATATGAATATGAACATGTATGTGTGTATGTTGTATTTGCTATTCATTCAAGTCATGAAATTCTGTTAAGTATGAAATGAAAGAAAAAAACCAAAATATATATATACTGTATGGTTCAAATTCAAATGTAGGCACGAGATGTAATTGTATTGAATGTGTGATGTGTAATATGAAATATCAAGGCAGATCTCAAAGTACCACGAATGAAACATGCGGCGTGTAATATGAAATATCAATGTGAATCTTAGAATACCACTAGTAGAATGTGTGGTGTATAATATTGTAGCGGCCTGGGGTTCTGTACCTGGGCTGGATGGGACTCGGTAGTCTGTGGCTACCCGATCGTGTTTAAAGTTTATTAGAAAATGTGTCTTAGGGCAATTTTCTATGTTTTCGCTGTGCACAGGGCGCAGCCATGTTAGAAACAGTAACGTTGTTCGCCCGTGCAGGGGTAAAGTGGGCGGAGTTATCTTCCCGCCATGTGTCCTAATGTGGTGTTCAGACAGGTCGTCTGATCTGCTATTAAAAACAACCGTTGCCCGACCTGTTTGTCAGTCTGCGAATGTTTGCTGTGAAGAGCATTACTACGAGAGTGTTTTAATAAAATGAAGCTGCCAAGCGATTCGAAAAACGCCACTATGTCTCTGCCTCAGTCTTTGGAGCCTTCGCTCGCCACAATATGAAATATCAATGTGAATCTTAGAATACCACTAGTAGAACGTGTGGTGTATAATATGAAATAGCAATGCAGATCATAAAGTTCAACCTTATCTTGGAGCACCAGCCTGCACACACGCCGTACAACGATTAGCAAAACTACATTTTGGAACTACGCGGTTCAGCAACGTTTGGTACAAATAATTCATTCTCCACATAATTACATCTTAACATGAACATACAGCAAGTATGTATACCAAAAGACACAGGTATTACTTTTCTTCATTCAAATACGTATCCTAGCTTATTCTGCTATAGCACCAACACAGCTAGCTTACATGAACGTATAACACCGTATTACATGAGGTTTGCAAATTTCATGACAGTGAAACATCACGCTTCTAGTAGTCAGCCTATGTTGACTGGTTTACATTGCAATTCATTTCGTTCAACATGTAATCTGTCGTGAACAAATTAGGTAAGTGTCCACGTTTCAACAGTATGTGATAGCTAAACAACTTTCAACTCACCAGGATAAGTTCAAAATAAACCAAAACAGCTCTTCTTAGAAATCTTCAAGATGTCAGTCAACTTCTACTTTACTCTATGAGTTCTGTGTTGTATTAATCTAAGTGATTATAAGCTATTTGTCATAAATCTTATCAAATGTCTCCGACTAATCTCCGTATCTGGGTGGATGGTGTCAGTGTGGGAAAGAGAAAAAAAAAGATCGTTTCTCCGCACGAGGAGGGTCTTAGGGAGTGTCTACAAATACCCAACTACTAATACTAGTGCCAAAGTGAGGGACTATTCACTTTAAGTAGGTGAAACTAATGAGGGTTACATAGGCATTTAGCAAGCCAGGGTGGCTATATCAACTTGGACACACTACATTTTTACACATAATGCATACAGAAATTAAATTTAGATAGCCTTGCTTGTTCATGGATAACGGGCAGGTATACAGATAAAGGTACTTATTTGGCGCTAGTCGTACTAATATGTGCATGATGAGGTTCTGAGGTGGCATGCTTGCCGAGCAACATACGGCAAAACCTAAAGGGCACACATGCATATGTCTCATCTACAAGATATTAGGGGCAACATTTGCTCCAGAGGTAAGAGCGGTCGGTTGCCGATTTGGTCCCCCGCCAAACCTCCATATTTCTTTGGAGCAGTGACATATGTGGAGTTAAACCCACTGACCCATTCTAATGGCTCTAATTTTCAGACCCCGTCCTTGCTGAGAAGTGCATTTATCTCCAACCCGCGGTGTCCTGAACGCCCCTGGAGCGAGGGTGCCAGCATGCGTATTGGAGTTTGTAAGCCCTCAGGACCGTGTCCAGTGCCCAAGGGGACTCCGGCCGCATCTTCCAGCTCGCTCTTTGGGCCTGGGAGAAGTGGCTGACGCTGGCGGTGAACGTGTCAGGGAGATTGTTCTCTCTTACCCGCTGGATGCTGTTGTCCTGGAAGGGGGCCGTGGCGGCACTGCAGGTTCCCATTTCCCTGTGTTCGTTACGCTCCCTGTGGGGTGGCCCGGCGCGCTGTGGGCGGGTGGGCGGCAGTTGGTGCCTTGGCTGCCACATATGAAGGTCCTTTGCACTGGCGGCGGCTCTGGAGCTTACAACCAAAACTACGGCTTGGCCGTTAGCTTGTGCCAAATCCTTCTGCTGCCGTCTGTGTAGCCTGGGCACATCCTTGGCCTCATCAACAAGGTCCTGGCCTCAGGAATCGGGCGGGCCTGGTCGGAGGTGCTTGCCTGTGCACACACATAAAGACACATGCAAACTACTCTTCGACACTAGACGTCCAACACTTAAAGCAACACAGAAGTACAAAATTACTATCTACTCCATATCTGGCAGCAGCATGTTGGTTTGAGGCTTATTTGATATCTTGGACCCTTGATGACAGAGCCATTTAGCAAGAGTAGAAACTGGTGTTGCTAATATGTCAGCTGAGAAGTAAAGTTAACGTTTGAAAGTAGACCACTGGGAATTGTTTTTACACATATAATTATCTTTAATAAACCAGCTACGTCCTTTGAGAACAAGGCTTCACTGTCAATGACGTATTACAGTATTACACAAGGGTCAAGAGAAAATGAAACAAAATAATAATGAAAACACAGATGGTAACACAACCTTTAAACACTCAAATGGATTTAAAGGTTGTTCTTGAGGGTCAGGAAGTCTCCTGTAACCAGAGTGCTGAGAGGGGGGTTGGGGAGTGGTAATAGTGAATATTAAAATATGTTTCCTGTTCTGTCACAGGTAAAATTGGACTAAAATATAAAAAACCCTATCGGGGGTCAGGCCATTTCTTACCTGTTGAGATTGCCTGAGCTAGCTTGACTCACTCTTAACATTACCACATTAATGAAGAGAGAAATACAAATTAAATACAGTTGAACCATGTAATGCTTGGTTTGTGTTCCATTGAGGCCAAACACAAAGCTGTTGATTGTACTCTTCAAGGGTTCTGATTATCTGTATGTTTACACTAGGACTCGGAACTGTACTGTCCTCTCAGGTCCCCTTAGCACTCATACTTGTGTTTGATTTGCAGTTCATTGTACGTCGCTCTGGATAAGAGCGTCTGCTAAATGCCATGTAATGTCATGCAATGTAAAAATGGATGCTATTCACTTGAAATTGTAATTATACTGCAACCTTTGCCCCTATACCTACCCTGCCCACGCTGCTACCTTGACTTTCTGGAGCATAGCCAGTATTCTGTTCTTGATTTCTTTGGTTGCCAGGGAATACACAATGGGGTTCAGACAGGACGGGATGCAGGAAGCTAACGATAAGCTCAGCATTCTGACATCTGTTTCGAGGCGGAATAAGAAAAAATCAATAATGAACACCGTCAAGATCGGCACGTAGAAAATCGCCACTAGAATGACGTGTTCTGTGCATGTTAGAAGCGCTTTATACCTGCTCTCTACTTTTTTCATTCTAAACACTGCTGTCAAAATACAGACATATGAGATGACTATTAAACTAAGGGGCACAAACAAAATCATTATACTCAGGGAAGAGGCAATGGACCACTGCAAACTATGATCATTGCAAGATAGTCTGTATACGGGGGTGTAGTCACAGAAGTAGCTGTACACGTTCACTGAATTACAGAAAGACAGCCTGGTCACGATTATGACCGAGAACAAAACAATACTTGCACAAATAGACCAAAGCGTCACTAAGATACTGAACATGGCCGTGATTGTGTTTATCGAGCTCTGTCTCAGTGGGAAACATATCGCAATTAACCTGTCATATGCAAGGACAAAGAGAGAAAATGACTCTAAACAGCCGGACCAGTAATGAAAAGACATCTGTGCCAAACAGTCATTGTAGGAAATAAAATTATCTTTCATGAGAAATATCTTTATCATACTAGGAATATAGGTTGTACTGAGCACCATGTCAACGATCGCCAGATTAGCCACCGCAATGTACTTTGGAGTGTGTAGGCGACGATCTATCCATATAATGGTAAGGATAAATGAGTTGGATAAGAGAGTCACAATATAAATGATAGCAAGGAAAATTAAATACCAATAAGTGAACTTTAAATGCATAAATCCTACAATGTAAAATCCCACAGGTCTAACAATAGTGTCATTTGTGATGGAAGTGGTCAGAATTCCCATTGGTCCTCTTTGAAGTTCTGTGTGCCTGTATTTTCTTTGGGGCCTGAGAGAGAAACAGATGAATGACTATCAATGAAAACATACAACAACAACACAATTCTGGCTAATACTCTGTCCCCATTAGAATAACTGTTTATCGCGGATAGGACAATACATTAAGGTTGTTCTTTTAATTGAATAAAATCATGTGGACATTTTTCCATTCAACTCGGTTTATTTTATGTTCAATGCAATACAATGCAATAGAGCACGTCATGAAATTAATGTAATATAATGTTTCAGTGTGGTGGCATTTTCGAGAAAGCAAACGTAAATTAAAATCTTCTTGTGAATAAAATAGTAAATTCATAATGGGATTTTTATTAGCAGAGCATTTTAGATGCATGTTGCATGTTATTTACTTTATGCGTAGACCTACTTTAAGTATACATATTTGCTGACTTTTAAATCTATGTTTTGACCAGATTTATCCTCATCCAGTTACTCCACCACCAGCTGTGCTGTATACATAGCAGCGTATCTACCATGCTTAATGTAAATAATGAAGTGTGCTTATGAAGGTGTTAGCTCACTGAGCACTTTATTAGGTATTTATTAGACTTTACTGCTGTAGCCTATGCACTTAGAGTTATGAGGTGTTGTGTGTTCAGAGATGCTCTTCTGTATACCACTGCTGTAATGTGTGGTTATTTGTGTTACTCTCACCTTCCTGTCAGCTTTGACCAGTCTGGTCATTCTCCTCTGACATCTCTCATTAGCAAGGTGTCTCTGTCTGCAGAACTGCTGCTCACAGGATTTTTTGTGGTTTTTTTTTCAACTAGAGACTAGTGTGTGTGTGAAAATCCCAGGAGATCAGCAGTTTCTGAGATACTCAACCCACTCTGTCTGCCACCAACAATTTTGCCATGGTCAAAGACACTTAGATCACATTTCTTCCCCATTCTAATGGTTGATGTAAACATTAACTGAATCTACATGATTGTATGCATTGCACTGCTGCCACACAATTGGCTGATTAGATAATTCCATTAATAAGTAGGTGTAATGAAGTAAAAATGTTCCTAATAAAGTGTGCAGTGAATGTATGTACATTGTTTGTATGGCTAACTAATTAACCAATAAGTACAGTATGGGGATTTGGGATATGTGGATATATTGACAGGGGTTTGGTTAAGTGTTACAGGTTAAGGACAGAGGATTATGTTTGGGATTAGTTGTTATGAATTATAGGCTTGGGGACAGTTTTGCAAGTACAATTTGTGGTTGCACTACACTACTGGTACACAGTCATAAAATAAATGCAATATATCTGTTATTGATCACAATTGTTTGGTAGCCACCTAAAAAAATGCATTTTTCTCGTATCTAATCAATCTAGGCATCTGACATACATAATCTAACAAATTATCTGCATTGTCAGTTTATGTGTGATGCTTGCATTATGTTTTCTACATATATATTACATTATCATGTCATTAGCTAGATAATATCACTCTAAGCAGGATAGGAGGTCAGTTTATACCTAACAGTAAGCAAGTTAACTATCTAGTTACATGTTACCAGCAGACCACCAGACCCATTCTTTTTGGCTGAACACTCAATAAATAGAGAATGGTCATCATAATCATTATCATCATAATTATCAATAAATAAATGAATACGTAATTATGAAGAAAACCTTTACATTAAGGAGTGACGATAAAGTTTGTGTTTGATTTTTGTGCCACCACAACGAAGTTCCTGACAATGACACAACAAAAATTCAAGGCTTCAATGGAATTCCCATACAAAATGAATGGGGGGAATTTCGGCCCTCATTATCGAAACTTGAGGTAGCAATACTAAAAGCTGTTTTTTTGTTTGTTTTGTTTTTTAAATGATGATGGTTAAGAACAACAGTGTTGAGGAATATATTAAATATAAAGAGGTAAATTCCTTTTATTGTGGAGATATTAAAAAAAAAAAAAAAAAAAACGGGATTCGGATCGAGAGACAACAGTATGGATAGGGAAACTTTGAGATGGCCGTTCGGGAAGAGAGCAACGAGCAGTAAAAGGGACACAATTGGGGATTACAAAACTGGCCCCACCCGGAGTAATCTACGGCACCATATCTGCTCCGACAGGGATTGAGAGCCCACGCAGTCTGAGCGGGAGACAACTGAACTGCGCCAGCCTATGGGACGTGGGCTCACAGCCCTGTCACCAGACTGTAACCAATTATAGGCCTGATCATAGAGGTGCATTTTTCATATAGATTTAAATATTGAAACTCCCGTGTTGATTTTGGAAGGTTGAGAAAGCTCTACCGCCCGTCAGGTTTTTTGACATTTCTGGAACTTGTTTTTACATGACATTACATGTCATTTGGCTGACGCTTTTATCCAAAGCGATTTACAGTTGATTTTAGACTAAGCGTGAGACAACCCTTCCTGGAGCAATGCAGGGTTAATCGTCTTGCGCAAGCGCCCAACGGCTGTGTGGATCTTATTGTGGCTACACCGGGGATCGAACCACCGACCTTGCGGGTCCCAGTCCCTTAACCACTACACTACAGGCCGCTAATTTCCAAGTTGTGTAGATTATACACAGACCCCATTACAAGTAAAAATGTCAACAGCACTAACGCTAAACATGCAGCATAAGATACACGAAATGGAAGCCATGAAGTGCCCTTACCGTGTTTGTCTTTGATTGTTAACTTCTTTCTACTTGAAAACGCTACAATAAAATTTCACCCAAATCAAGTCAGTGTTGCTTCAGGGCCTGTTCTGTCATAATTAAGTTATGTTATTTAAAAAAGTGCGCTAATATTTCACCCACACCAGTTCAGACATAGGCGCATGGGATCCTGGTCTGTCACACACAAGTGATTCAATCTTGAGTTTAGTTTGAGGGAGGAAGAAATCGTATGAAACTTGTGTGTCTGATTTTTCCACATCACGGCCTTTCAAATATAATCGAAGTGAATGTAGCCTACATTACAAACGTTAATGGCCGCGTTTCCCGAACTCGTTAAGAACGTTCTTAAGCTAAGAAAGTTCTTAAGGACCTTCTTAGGCCTCCCGAAAGAAGCAAACGCGTTTCCGGAAACACCTTCTTAGCCTAAGATGATCTTTCGTAAGAAGGCTTTGTAAGAAGGATCCGGAGCGTTCTTAAGAGCCTTCTTATCTCTTAAGAACGTTCTTTATCGGGAAGCCCAGCCAACTTAACAGGCTTCGTAGCGACCAAACGCTTGCAGATCCAGCCGCATCAGGCAACTGACACATGAAATTGAGGACGGCAGATTAAAGATTAAAGAGTAAAGATTCCTTTATCACTGTGCATTTGCATACAAGAGAATGAGACACCGTTTCTCAACCAGCATCTGCAGTGCAAATAAAAGAGTCAAATAAACAAAACTGTGAGATCCGTTATCAAGCAAACGTATTTTATTTATTGTGAGGGCTAAAGTTAGATACTCGTGCGCAGTAACGTTACGTTCTTAACGTTCGTAATTAGGAAAATATGTATATAGCCTATTAGGAAACAATAATCACAGCCATGCTAAATTATAATGGCCAAAGTAGGCTATGGCTGTAGGCAACTAGCCTCTAAAAAATAAGGTGTAAACCTAATCCTAAACTAAACATCCAGGAGTTTAACCACCAATTAAATATAAAATAAGGCCACACAGCACACCCGGGCAGTGCTGGCTTGGCTTGTAAGCCGGTGTGCCGGTGCCACCCAAAATTGTAGCTGGCGCACCCAAATGATTAGTGTATTTATGGCGTAAATCCTCCGTGAGTCGGCAGGCAGTAGATGGTGTAGTGGTTAATGTTACCGATTTTCGTGTCGAAGCCCCAGGTTCAAATCAGACCTCCACCCTTTCCACAGTTATTTAACACCTTATTTCCGGTTTAAACATTTATTATTATTGTTATATTTGTGTAATTGGCCATGATTCGCACACAAAATAAACGTAAGAATTTAGAAATGTTACAGGTGAGGAGTGTAACTCCAATGATTTCTACTGGGGAGTTGTTGACCCAAAACAACATGCAGACGGAAGGTTAAAAACTAGATTTATTATACTTACTAAAACACAAGTTAAGAACAGATTAAAATGTCTCAGTGTTAAAAGAGTCCATGTCAAATCCAGCGAGCTAAGAGTCCCGTTCCGGGCTCCGCTTCCCTCCCTCAGCCTCACTCGCAGGCTCCTGCGGGATGTCGGCTGTTCTCCCGGTTCTTGCACTCTTGCGACCAGGCCGTAGGCTTGCAAACCGTAGCCGGTTTCAAGCCAATTTTCTGCTGTCTGTCTCATAGGGTCTGTCTTTGCCAAAATGCCCCATGGTTGGGGTAGTAGTACCGGCAAGAATTTCAATCCACTTTCACCCCTGATTCATACTAAAATCAAAACTTTAAAGTCAAGTAATTTATTCTCCACATCCTCTTATTTCACTCAAAGGCCTTTTTGCCCCGAAAATGAGGAAATTCCTACCCTGTTACATAGCCTACGCATGACAAATTAGAAAAGAAAAGTGTGGATTCAGCCCGCAATTAGTGTTATAATCGCGTTCTGGCGCCTCATTTCCCCGCGCGTTATTCTCAGTGTTGTTTTATTGTAGGACGACACTTGTTACATCAGAACTTCATCTGGGAGCATGTAATTATGTGGAACAATCGATTAGCCTGGCATCGATTGTTTTGAATCCAGCACTGAGGGGGTGGACAGCTCCCATTAAGAACGTTCTTTCAACCCTTCTTAGGCGCAGTCTTAAGAACGCCACTAAGAAGGTGTTCGGGAAACACTTGTAACTTAAGGATCCTTCTTAGCCGAACCCTTCTTTAGAGCGTTCTTAACTCCTTAAGAACGTTCGCTATCGGGAAACGCGGCCAATATCGGCTAACATATCATACCAATCTTGTTCAATTTCTCTTTTGATTCGTAGTTCGCACACCTTGAAAACGTGCAAGGAAATCCGTGAAAGCATATGCTCGCATAACGCAACCAAATAAAAAGTTACAATTTCGAACTGGCGTCAACTGAAAGGAACCGCTCAAAACGGAGCACGAAACCGTGGATGTGATGACGCGTGGGTCTTTGGGTCGATCGTGTCTTCCTCTGCCGACATGACTCTACAATTGCTGCCAAAATGATAGCGCCTTCAAAACAATTCTGCGCCGCCCACGTCCAGGCGCTTTGCAATGAACTAACACAACTATCGTTGTCGAAGGTAATGAAGCGTGTGGAAACATTCACACTTAATCATGGTGTTCAGGAAGAAGCGGACAGATTGACTGCGCAGAGTAGAATTGGCATAGCAGTAAAACGCTACACTCACCAGTTCTCCTCACTGTCGATGCTCGTTCGTCTTAAAATGTATCTCCACTCGTGCTGCTGAATTTATCTCCCCCAAGCCCCCCGCCCCCAACCTTGCCTGTTGAATACGTAAGCCCATGGGCACCCAGGTGAAAAAAGTACTTCGTTTTAGTGTATGCAGTTTACTAGTACAGGAATTACAAATAAAGTACTACTTTCTTGCTCAGATGTACTTAGCACGGGAATATTTAGAAATTGGTTCAAAATATTGTATTTAAAATGTACTTATCATTAGCACCTGGTACAATGATACCTTTTTTCACCTGGGATGTATACTAAAATTAAGCATACTTTTGTGTACTTCTTTACTTGGGTGTTTAAAAGACACTTACTTATGTTTTAGATAGGTACTACAAGGCTATGTAGAGCCTGTGTAATTAACTGTTGACAGGTCTAAAAAACATGTTGATGTGACATGGACATTGGCAAAAGAAAACGTGTATCTTTATGAATTAAAGCAATATATACCATCTCAAATTTCAACAATCCCGTCTTTTTCTATAAAGGTTATATACTACCTCATGATACAACCTGGACAACACAAATTATTGGTAAATAATGGACAGAAATGCAGGAAAAATATAATTAGCATTAGAAATTACTGGGTATTTGGAAATGCAAAATCTAAAACCTTTGGTAACACTTTATAATAATGATCCCCTATAAGTCATTTTTAAGCTATTGGGTGATGATAAATAATCATTAACAAATCATTTAAATACGTTTGTAAATGATTCATGGATTATTGACAAATTATTTGTAATCATTATTAAAAAAATAGTTTTGTAAATGAAACATTTACATGTGATTTGTACAACACTAACTAACAAAACTTCATTTTGCTTACATTTTTTTTACGAATACATGAAAAGGGTAAAATATTTTCAATCATCATTAAGCAATTAGTTAAGTAAGTTAAATATTTGGCCCTATGCCTGCCCTGCCCACGCCGCTACTTTCACTTTCTTGAGCATAGCCAGTATTCTGTTTCTCATTTCTTTGGTTGCCAGGGAATACACAATGGGGTTCAGACAGGGTGGGATGCATGAAGCTAATGACAAGTTCACCATTCTGATGTCCGGACTGAGGCGGAATAAGAAAAATTCAATGATGAAGACCGTCATGAGTGGCACATAGAAGATCGCCACTAGAACGAGATGTTCTGTGCAAGTTGCGAGTGCTTTGTACCTGCTGTCCACATTCTTCATTCTAAAGACGGCTGTCAAAATACAGACATATGACATGCCGGTTAAACTAAGGGGCCCAAACACAATGAGTATACCGAGAGTAGAGGCAGTGGCCCATTGCAATCTGCTATCATTGCAAGCTATTCTGTACACAGGAGTGTAGTCACAAAAGTAGCTCTGCACATTGACCGAATTACAGAAAGACAGCCTGGTCATGATTATGACCGCGAACACAATAACACTTACACAAAATGCCCAAACAGATACTAAAATACTGAACATGACTGTGATTGTGTTGATCGAGCTATGTCTCAGTGGGAAACATATCGCAATTAGCCTGTCATAGGCAAGTACAGTCAGAGAAAATGACTCGAGTGAGGCAAAACAGTAATAAAAAAACATCTGAGTCAAACATGCGTTGTAGGAAATGAAGTTATCTTTAGCGAGAAATGCCTTGATCATAGCAGGAATAAGGGTTGTACTGAGCACTAAATCGACGATCGCCAGATTAGCCACGGCAATGTACTTTGGAGTGTGTAGGCGCTGTTCTATCCAGATAATAGAAAGAATAAAAGAGTTCGACAAAATCGTAACAATATAAACGACTGCGAGGAAAATGAAATATAAATCAGTAAACTTTAAATACGAAAATCCGACTACGTAAAATCCCACTGGTCTAATGGTGGAGTCGTTAGTGATCAAAGTTGTCAGAATTCCCATTGCACGTGTGTGGCGTCGAGGATCTGCGCCTGATTGCCTTCCTCTGGGCCCTGTAGGAAAAACAGATGAGTGTTGTAGAAATTCCTATTTGTATTACTTTTGCTCCGAGCTGACGGAGATGCGCAGGTCAGCCGAAACCAGATCCAGCATGACTGCATGACAAACCGAGGTGCTCCTGAGAGCTGAACTACAACGTGAAGTAATCTGAATATAAACAACCGGTTCTATCTCGTATTAACGTGATCTTTAACAATAGAATGAGGAAATACATTGAATACATTCAATTAATTTATTCAACCTATTCAACCCTTGTAGCCTTGGAGATATTTGTCCGAATGAGATTTCTTGCTTGCACCATAATTTACATTTTTGAGCAGCGCGCAGGAATTCGGAATTTAGCTACGTATGACAATATAATGCTGAAAATATAAAAATACGTTTTTATGTGCTATTTGCTATATGTGCTCAAATATAACTGAGAGCATTGTATAGTGCATAAACGAAAGTTTCGAAAAATGTGACAAGTAGCCGCCATGATAAATAGTCATAGAATCATCGAGTGTCAAATATTGAATACAGACAGCAAGATTGAAGACAGCACGTGTAGCAACAACATTAAAGCACTCCCATTTCTGATAAATAGCCAAATTTCCAAAGAGCCAAATTTCAGAGGTGATGGGTGTCTGGCAAAGAACCAAAAATGTGCCTATCAATAGCTTATGTCTTTGTAAACATTTTGCTTCGATCCTCCGTTTATGTAGCTTGATCCATAGGTAGCCTACATTCAGCCTGGTGTTTTATTTCTTACGTTTTCTAGAATGTATTCTATCCATTGAACATTGTATTTGGTGTACTAACTCTGGAATGTATGCGCGTACTAACTCTGGAATGTATTCACACTCAGTCCTGACATCTGAATGAATTGCGAAGAAACGGAAAACACTACTCACGAGTTCTCCTCAGCATCGGTCTGTGTTGAAACCCGTTCGTCTAATTTGTCTCTCCACTCATACTGCAGGATATATAGCCTGGTGTGTGGAATGGATTGTGTAGTTGGAAATTCTTTAGGGACGTCCATAACAAAATAACTGCCTAGCTAGCCGTTTGAATGTCTAATCCCGTTGGTATCTAGGCTTATTCAGTTACACACATTTGTATTTACAGCAAAACAGCTCAGGGAGTTTACCTGCCAAATGAAAAAATAGTATACTTAAAATGGCAATATTTCTAATGATCGTTTTTGGTTGCTTTGGCGACATCTGCGTTGGTAAGTAGTAATTACAGCGGAATTGTCACTGCAAATGCCATGTAGCCTACCATTACAAATTATTAATATTGTGATTATCGGGGTCACTCTTGATATAGCCACAATAGCCACAAAAACGATAAGACTGTTTATAAGATACCTCTGTAATTGTACTCCCTTACAATTACAGGGAATGTATGGTATTTTGTCTCTGAACTCTAGTACATTGGATTTGAAAATAAACAAATACAGACTTTTACCCTATACTTGAGTGTATTGACATCCATATCGGGTGTGTAGGACTTATACCCCTTTATATACATATTCCCTCCATTTTAGGGGACCAAAAGGAATTGGGCAGTTGGCTTCTCAGCTGTTTTCAATTAGACACAATCCTTTTCTTATTGATATGATATATCAAACATCCATGGCATAGTGGAGCTTTGGGTAGGTCTCAGGTTAGTTCTGGTGAAAAAAGTACAGTAAAGTCCAATTCGTTAAAGTAATAATATATTTCCTGGTGCTAATGACAAATGCATTTGAAATGTACAATTTCGAACCTATTTTTTGTACTGAGTGCACTTCAGTGCTAAAGTAGTACTGAAATGGAAACACAATTATGTTGTAAAAACACATTCAAGTACATATCTTTGGCACTTCATGTTCATACATTCAAATGAATCTCTAAAAGCGATGTAAATATATTTTAAGCAGGCTATAATTAAGGCATGTTATCAGCATTCTTTACATATGCTTAATGATATACACTCACCAAGCACTTCATTAGGTATTTATTAGACTTATTTTTTAGACTTCTACTGCTGTAGCCTATCCATTTAGACTTATTATGTGTCGTGTGTTCAGAGATGCTCTTCTGCATACCACTGTTGTAATGTGTGATTATTTGTGTTATTGTCACCTTCCTGTCAGCTTTGACCAGTCTGGCCATTCTCCTCTGATGTCTTTCAGTAACAAGGCATTTCTGTCTGCAGAACTGCTGCTCACTGGATTTTTTTGTTTCTTTCACCATTCTTTGCAAACTAGAGACTAGTGTGTGTGTGAAAATCCCAGGAGATCAGCAGTTTCTGAAATATTCAAACCACCTACCACCAATGATCATTCCACGGTCAAAGTAAGTTAGATCACATTCGTTCCCCATTCTGATGGTTGATGTGAACATTAATTGAAGCTCCTGATTTGTATCTATATGATTTTTTGCGTTGAACTGCTGCCACACAATTGGCTGATTAGATAATCGCATAACTAGGTGGAATAAAGTAAAAATGTTCCTAAAAAAGTGCTCTGTGTGTGTATATAGTATAAGTACAAACTTTAATGAAGCATACATGAAGTATGCTGACAATAAGCTTTAACAGGTTAAACAAACTTTCATAACTGAGTTTTAATGCTTTCAAAAGTTATATCCTGTTACCATCGTGATTGAAAATTGTACCCTTAAAAAAATTAATGGATGGAAAAAAATATATAAATAATGTATTTTTGTAAAACTACTTCTGAAATATATTAATATATTCTGTGTTATTC
This sequence comes from Conger conger, assembly GCF_963514075.1. Lineage (NCBI taxonomy): Eukaryota > Metazoa > Chordata > Actinopteri > Anguilliformes > Congridae > Conger > Conger conger. The sequence continues at coordinate 60,373,267 of NC_083766.1, forward strand.
TACTGTAAATAATCGATTTAATCACTTTATATTGCATTTAACTGCTTTGACATGCCTTGCCAAAGCACTCACATTTAGACCCCTGTGAACCGCAATTAGTCTCCCACCTGTGCTGGTATCACAGAGGTAAAAAAACTGAGCTTGCAGCTTCAACAGTTGCATGTTTACACCCAGGTCCACACTGTCATTGCACCCATGAACAACGTAAGCTCCCAAAGCTAAATTGCGGTACAAATACATTGTCAGTAAAAAATGCAGTCTGTGTAAAACTCAGGATGAGAGGGTCAGATAAGTAACAACCTGCAATGTAAACCTCATCAATGTGATTTTTGTACCAATGGGATTACATTTCATAAGATGGGAGGGGGGTTAGCAGTTGGATATTTTAATCACTGTCCCAGAAGAATTCCCAGGTACACACATTCTACACTCACACCAGGACATAAATTATGCAGTTTGAGGGGAGAAGCACATTAGTGTCACTGGCTTCAACACTGATCTATGGTGAGGAGAACTGGTGAGTAGTGTTGATCTGCTGTGCTACTTCTACTATACGCCTTCATTAGTTTCATTTTTCATAATTCTCTGAGATGCCAGGGCTGTAACTGTTTCCATGAGCTTACTTTTGACGTGTAAGTGGAATAGCCACAGATAGTAGGAGAGATCGGGGCACAACCTCACACTTTTAGCTTAATTATCCCTCTATGGTACACATTATGAGTTTTTTTGTTGTTGTTGTTCCATTTTACCTGAACATCAATTCTACAATGATTTCATTCAAGTTTAACCTTTCACATTTTTTTGGGTAATTGTCATTTATAAATACCTAAGGAAAGTAAATGCGTTTAATTGCTAATTAAGTAGTCAGAATGCAATCACAATATTTATTTTCTTATTTTATTTAATTCATTTTCAACTCCAAAAACAATTTACCAATTCATTTTTATCCCAAACATGAATGTTATAGAACGTAGTAGAACAATGAGCACTGATGAAAATGACTTGCTTGCAGAGCACCTCAGCCACTGAGGTTTTATTCCTGTACCTGACATCATCTTAAGTCAATCTTAAACATATCAAAAGTTGAGGATGGCGGCAAACTTCTAACACCCGATTTTGGGGATGTCAATTTATGCCTAAATTAACTTTCTTTCATTTTTCATGATTTATATCTTCCTTCATAATCACCTGATTACATTTTATGAGGAAACAAGAATTATAAGAATTGCTTAGATTTACTTGGACAAAAAATGGACAGTGAAAATGTGTTTTTGAGAATCAGATATCACAATTAAGGCCTGATATCTTCAAAATGAAAATAGATGAATGTGTCTTGACACCAGATGGGAATTCTACATTATAAGAATTCCCAAGATACCAAATACCAAATTATTTGTTTGCATGTAGAATTATGGCCATTTATTCATTGAGCGATGTAAAACCTACATTGATCAATATGGATGTAAATACCCACAAATTAGAGCTGACAGTCTGCCCTTTAACGTCATTCAATGTTTAATTTCAAATCCAATGTGCTGGAGTACAGAACCAAAAGAAGATAAATGATACCACTGTCCAAATACATACGGGCTGCACTGTATTTCGGCATGTGGGTTTGAAGCTAGCATGAATTTGTGGCATAAAATTACTAGAGACTAGAGAAACTACTTATTACTGCCATAGAAGCCAAACAATTTTACCTACAATATTGTGACAGCAAAACAAAACAAAAAAAAAAAGACGGGAAGAGATTTATTCTCTTTCCACGTCAAAATAATGTTTTTTTTTTTTTTGTGGTCAATTTTGTCCTGTGAGCTCAAAGGGAAATATGGGTTTGAAAAATAAAATGGTGTTGAAAGATGGTGTAACCAATGTTACAACTGTCCCTGGTCTCCTCCACTATATTCCAAACGAGTCAACTGGTACATTAGCCATTGTCAGGTCATGCATTTTTCACAGATTTTCATTCATCTGTTTTTCTTTCAGGGCCCAATAAAAAAGCAATCAAGCTGAATGCCGCAAATGTGCAATGGAAATCCTCGTCACTTCAATCACAAACAACTCCATCATTAGACCAGCCGGATTTTATGTAATTGGATTTACAAATCTTAAGTTTGCGCATTTATATTTAATTTTTCTTGGCTTCATTTATATTGTAACAGTTTTCTGTAACTCCTTTCTTGTTTCCATTATATGGATTGATCATCGCCTACACACTCCAAAGTACATTGCCGTGGCTAATTTAGGTATTGTTGACTTGATGAGCAGTTCATCCTTTATTCCTAGTGCGATCAACACTGTTATCACAAAAGATACCTTCATGTCCTACAATGCATGTATGACACAGATTTTCTTTTATTATGGTACAGTATCACTAGAGTCATTTTCCCTCAGTGTACTTGCCTATGACAGGCTAATTGCCATATGTTTCCCTCTGAGGCATACTTCTATCAACACTCCCACACGCATGATCAGTATTTTGGCAGTGGCTTGGTTATTTTGCGTAAGCGTCATGGTGTTCTTGGTTTTACTGTTGGAAAAAAATGATTATTGTGATTCACTCACTGTGTCCAACTTTTTCTGTGAGTACGCACTTGTGCACAGTCTATCGTGCAATGATAACACACTGCCATGGGTGGCTGGCTCTTCTCTCAGTTTATTGATTTTGTTTGGGCCCCTGGGTTTAATCGTCATCTCATACGCCTGTATTTTGAGAGTCGTGTTCGGGATGAAGAATGTGGAGAGCAGGTACAAAGCACTTGCAACGTGTACAGAACATCTCGTGCTGGTGGGGATGTTCTACCTGCCGACCATAATTTTGTACATCATTGAACTTTTCTTATTCCTCGTCCATCCAGATGTGAAAATGGTCAACTTGTCGTTAGCCTCATGCATCCCATCCTGTCTGAATCCCATTGTGTATTCCCTGGCAACCAAAGAAATCAGGACCAGAATACTGGCTACGCTCCAGAAAGCCAAAGTAGCAGTGTGGGCAGGACCAGCGTAGAGCCATCTTCATATCATATGATATGATAACATCAACGTAGATTCAGGTCTCTGCATTTGGCTTCAATTGCGCATTAAGACTTGAGGTGAGGTGTGTTTTGTAGCGAAGTGGTTTTTTCTTGAAAATAGAAGATCACCAGTACCCCACCTACACCCCTGAAGCAAGAATTCCCTTTGAAAGTTTAAGAATTGCATTGACAGCTCTCTCTAAAATGCTATTTTCAGCTGTATTGTCTTGTGGTGGGATTTCTTTCCTCAACCAACTGTCACGCCCCCCTGCTCCATTTTATCATTTTCCCCTTTTGCCTTCCATAAGCGGCACCTGGAGCTTATTGCTGCTTTGGGCGGTGGTAAATCTCACACCTGTCATAGGACACCTGTCTTGGTTGGTTTTTGCACCGTCAACATTGCAACACCAACTGCATCCAACACTGCTCTCAGACTGATCTCTCATACCCCATTTTAGCTGACTTTAAATAAATAACTGGTTATCCTGTAAATCTTTTGTCACGTGTCTCATTTTCCTGCTCACGACTAAAACGAGCGGTCGGAACACATCCTACCTGTTTAAATAAAGGTAATTACATTTAAAAGAAACAAAAACTTTCTACATGTAATTTATTTTTTACTTCTTTGCTGAAATGTAAGAATAAATTTTTTTTTTTACAGCCCAGCGAGTTTGCATCACTGAGGGATAATAACAGAGCTTGAAACCAAGTTATTTTCGGTCCATTTGTTTTCAGCAAAATCTGAATTTTAAAAAGTTTATTTTGTTTCTCACAGAGATAATGTTCTTGAACTGGTTTGAGTGAAAAAAAAAAGCAAAGTTTGTACCTTTTCTGCTACCTTCCAAACATTGAAATCAGCACAGTAGCCTGTCTGAAAACATATAATCCCTGTGCCTGTGTTTGCTAGCATAATAGTAAACATGTGGAAATTGAATATTGGGCTGCCTGTAGCGTAGCCGCTAAGGTACATGACTTGGACCCGGAAGATTGGTGGTTCAAGCCCCCATGTTGCCAGTATAAGGTTTACACAGCCGTTGGACCCTTGAGCAAGGCCCTTAACCCCGCATTGCTCCAGGGTGGAATGTCCCCTGAGGAGCAGGGACTTGTCTATCGTGGTGGCACAGCCCCCCCAAAATATGATTACACTCCCCAACGCCATTGGGCTAGAGCACTCTCAATCTGACAATGCCCAACGCCATTGGATCAGAGAGCTGTCAATCTGACAATGCCCAACACCATTGGATCAGAGGGCTGTCAATCTGACAATGCCCAACACCATTGGATCAGAGCGCTGTCAATCGTTACCTGTTTCGCTGCCAATTGCTAACTGGAAATTTGACAATGCTCAACGCCATTGGATTGCGTGCTCGCTGTCAATAGCTGCTTCATTGGCGATGTAGAATCGCGGTGCCACGTTTTTCAAACAGGAAACGAGACACGATTCGATCACAGCCCATGTCTCTGTTCCTGGTATGTACACACTCAATTATATATTTTGAAATATGCGGACTGAGGTGGGCGGCACGGATGGTGCAGTGGGTAGCACTGCCGCTTCACAGCAAGGAGGTCCTGGGTTCGAATCCCCGTCGACCGGGGCCTCTCTGTGCGGAGTTTGCATGTTCTCCCCGTGTCTGCGTGGGTTTCCTCCGGGTACTCCGGTTTCTTCCCACAGTCCAAAGACATGCAGGTTAGGCTGATTGGAGAGTCTAAATTGCCCGTAGGTATGAGTGTGTGAGTGACTGGTGTGTGTGCCCTGCGATGGACTGGCGACCTGTCCAGGGTGTATTCCGGCCTTTCGCCCAATGTATGCTGGGATAGGCTCCAGCCCCCCTGCAACCCTGTTCAGGATAAGCGGGTTAAGATAATGGATGGATGGATGGACTGAGGTGTTGTCGTTCTCTGCTGCAATAATATGCAAAGGCGAAGTAACTACAGATAACAGCAAGAGTCATGAGTGATGAAACCTTGATTGGAAGGCCTACTGAAGCCTTGATTGCCCTAGTAAAGATGACCCTCGCGGGTATAACGGCTTCAAAAGCGGCCAAAAGTTCCATTATAATATTACGTAGCTAGCCAGTTAGTTAGCTTAGCTAACGCCACTTCGGCAGACGAGTGAATAGCTATGACTCTTCTGTGTTATTCACCAGCGGTGCACAACCACATAAATACAAAATAGAAAAAATCTTTGGACAGTGGTACAATTCATGTTCTTTTGGCACTGAACACATTGGATTTGAAATGAAACAGTTAAAACAAGGTCAAATTGCTGACTGTCACCTTTAGTTTGAGGGTATGTAAATGCATTTGAGTGATCCCTGTAGGAATGTTATACCCCTCCCCTTTTAGGGGACCAAAAGAAATTGGACAGTTCCAGTCCCTTCTCAGCTCTTTCTGATTAGAAAGAAGGAAGTCAGGGAAGAAGGTTGCTCAATTGTGTTACAATAAAGCCAGTGGTATCATTTATTTTTTTAATGTTGGTGTAACTCTTTAAGTTATGTTACTGGATTATTTCATGCTGTATTCACCATGCCGAGTTATTCTGCTCTAAGGCAGTATAATATTTTATACTGCCTTAGCCATCATACATACAATGCCTTTCTTTTTCTAAATCCAGGCAGGTGAAGGCTCCTCATGGGACATTCCCCGCTGGAGCAATGCAGGGTTAAGGGCCCAACGGCTGTGTACACCTTATGCTGACAACATGGGTTACATTGCATTACGTTAATGGCATTTGGCAGACGCTCTTATCCAGAGCGACAAACAGTTGTTTAGACTAAACAGGAGACAATCCTCCCCTAGAGCAATGCAAGGTAAAGGGCCTTGCTCAAGGGCCCAACGTCTGTGTGGATCTTATTGCGGCTACGCCAGGATTCGAACCACCTTGCGGGTCCCAGTCATTTACCTTAACCACTACACTGCAGGCTGCCCCATGTTCCATTTACGCATGTTTACTATTATGCTCGGGAAACACAGGCACAGAGATTATATGTTTTGAGACAGGCTACTGTGCTGATTTCAATGTTTAGAAGGTAGCAGAAACTGCACGAAATTAGCATTTTTTATTTCACTCGAACCAGTTCAAGAACATTATGTTTGTGAGAAACAAAAGCAACTTTAAAAAACAAATGGATCAAAACGAAATTGGTTTCAAGCCCTTATAATATCCCACAACGATGCAAACTATCTCTGTCATGGGCTGTTCTCAGAAAGAAAAGGCCTTTAAATAATCAAGTAGACATTGTATCACAATATTTGCCTCATAGATCTAGAACTTAATTCGTACATTTCAGCAAAGTAAAAAAAAAAAATTAGAAAGTTTATTTTTCAAGGAAAAGTTTTTTTTTCTTTTAAATATAATTACCTTTATTTAAACAGGTAGGTTTGTTGAGGAAAAGAAATCTCATGACAATTGTATAATACAGTATTACGCAAGCACACCACAAGATACAGCTGAAAATAGCATTTTAGACAGAGCTGTCAATGCAATTCTTAAACTTTCAAAGGGAATTCATGCATCAGGGGCGTAGGTGGGGTAGTGGTGATGAGTGATCTTCTATTTTCAAGAAAAAAAAAATATTCAGCAACAAAACATTTGGGCCCACCTAAAGGCCTTAATGTGAAATTGAAGCCAAATGCTGAGACCGTTGATGTTATTGATATGAAGATGGCTCTATGCTGGTCCTGCCCACACTGCTACTTTGACTTTCTGGAGCGTAGCCAGTATTCTGGTCCTGATTTCTTTGGTTGCCAGGGAATACACAATGGGGTTCAGACAGGACGGGATGCATGAGGCTAACGACAAGTTGATCATTTTCACATCTGGATGGACAAGGAATAAGAAAAGTTCAATGATGTACAAAATTATGGTCGGCAGGTAGAACATCCCCACCAGCACAAGATGTTCTGTGCATGTTGCAAGTGCTTTGTACCTGCTCTCCACATTCTTCATTCTGAATACGACTCTCAAAATACAGGCGTATGAGATGAGGATTAAACCCAGGGGCGCAAACAAAATCAGTACACTGAGAGAAGAGCCAGCCAACCATGGCAGTGTGTTATCATTGCACGATAGACTGTGCACAAGTGCGTACTCACAGAAAAAGTTGGACACAGTGAGTGAATCACAAAAAGACATTTTTTCCAACAGTAAAACCAAGAACACCATGACGCTTACGCAAAATAACCAAGCCACTGCCAAAATACTGATCATGCGTGTGGGAGTGTTGATAGAAGTATGCCTCAGAGGGAAACATATGGCGATTAGCCTGTCATAGGCAAGTACACTGAGGGAAAATGACTCTAGTGATACTGTACCATAATAAAAGAAAATCTGTGTCATACATGCATTATAGGACATGAAGGTATCTTTTGTGATAACAGTGTTGATCGCACTAGGAATAAAGGATGAACTGCTCATCAAGTCAACAATACCTAAATTAGCCACGGCAATGTACTTTGGAGTGTGAAGGCGATGATCCATCCATATAATGGAAATGATAAAGGAGTTGCAGAAAACTGTTACAATATAAATGAAGCCGAGGAAAATTAAATATAAATTAACAAACGTTAGATCCCTAAATCCGATAACGTAAAATCCAGCTGGTCTAATGATGGAGTTGTTTATGATTGAAGTGGCAAGAATTCCCATTGCACGTGTGTGACATTCAGCTTGATTGATTTTCCCCTGGGCCCTGAAAGAGAAACAGATGAATGATAATCTTTTAAGAATACATGACGTGACAATGGCTAATGTACCAGTTGACTCGTTTGGAATATAGTGGGGGGAGAACGGGGACAGTTGTAAAATTGGTTTAGTTGTAACACCATCAATTTGACCAATAAAGGAAGAGTTGCGGCAATGTGATCACTACTGTTCAGACCCATATTTCCCTTTGAGCTCACAGGAGAAGTTTGATTACTCTGTGTTATATAGTTGGTGTCTTAAGCCAAAAAACGTGATTTTGACGTGGGAGGCGAATAAATCTCTTCTCATCTTTTTTTTGTTTAGCAGTCACAATATTGTCGGTAAAATAGTTTGACTTCTATGGCAGTAATAAGCAGATTCTCTAGTCAATTTGATGTTACAAATTCAGGTTAGCTTCAAACTCACATGCCAAAATACATTGCAGTCCGTAAGTATTTGGACAGTATAATTTACGTTCTTTGACTGTGTACTCCAGCACATTGGATCTTAAATGAAACGGGGAATGAGGTTAAACGTCTGAGACCGTTTACAATAATGCCAAAAAGTGCCAAAATATCTACCCATGCTTTGGTCTCTAACTTTACAATATCAAAAAGCCATTCAGAGAGTTCCACTGAATATATGATGCTCATGACTTTCTCTAGACACTCATGGTTATAAACCAGTCAGAACTGGAGATCCACAATCAACTTGGCAGGAGTTTTAGGAGAGCGGAACGCTTTAGGAGTATATATTGTGTGAGTACTACTGTTGCACATACATTTTTATAGTTAAGCTAGTTATATATTGTTTGTTTGTTAGTTCTATGTAGTTTAATGCACAGTTTTGTTTTCCAACTTGGGCTTTCATATAATTATATAAATGTATTATGTTTTCTGTGATGTGTGATATTGTTTTTGTTTTTTTTCACATGCTAAGACCTAGAATATATGAATAAAAACCCTTGGAATACATTATGTGTTGGTTGTGTGTTATAAAACACAAGAATTTCACTTACCTTATTTAGATTCTTTCATTGCAGTTCACACGCAAAATTCAATGAAATGACAGTTTCATGGTTTGCTCATATAGCTTGGACTGTTCTGAAAAAAATAATAATCATGGTGAAGGTAAAGGCAAACGGTTTCATTAAGAAGAAAGAAATCTTGGACTGGGCTTTGCTTGACTCTGTCCATACTTTTCATAGAGTACATCATTCCGCTGCCACACTCAGTTGTTTTTTTCATAGATAGGGCTTTGACGGATGCCTATTGTTTTGGGTTTTAGATGGATGTCAAATAGATGCCTTTTGACTGATCCCCATCATGGCAGGCCTGAATGTTTGTTGTAAAAAGCTTTTAAAATGAAAAAAGGTGCACCGTGTCTTCCCCTACCGATATCACTCTTGATTTTATTTAAAAAAAATAACAGTGCCATGCTATTCCTTTACTCTTTAAATATGCAAAAACCTGAAAGAGTGAGGTTGTCCCCCGATCTCTCCTACTCGCTGTGGCTATTCCACATACACATCAAAAGTAAGCTTGTGGAAACAGTTACAGCCCTGGCATCTGAGAGAATTACAAAAAATGAAACTAATAAAGGCGTATAGTAGTAGCACAGCAGATCAACACTACTCACCAGTTCTCCTCAGCATAGGTCAGTGTTGAAGCCAGTGACATTAATGTGCTTCTCCCCTCAAACTGCATAATTTATGTCCTGGTGTGAGTGTAGAATGTGTGTACCTGGGAATTCTTCTGGGACAGTGATTAAAATATCCAACTGCTAACCCCCCCCCCCCATCTTATGAAATGTATTCCCTTTGGTACAAAAATCACATTGATGAGGTTTACATTGCATGTTGTTACTTATCTGACCCTTTCATTCAGAGGCTTATACAGACTGCATTTTTGACTGACAATGTATTTTTACCGCAATTTAGCTTTGGGAGTTTGCCTTGTTTAGGGGTGCAAGGTATAAACATACAACTTTTGTATGTAGCAAGCTTAGTTTCTTTACCATTGTGAACCACTTTACCAACTTTACCAACAACCACAGATTGTTGATACTCAGGGTATTCTAGCTGCCAACTGTGGTATGCTAGTTTGGTTGTAGTTGATTGTACTCTTCAAGGGTTCTGATTATCTGTATGTTTATACTAGGACTCGGAACTGGACTGTCCTTTCAGGTCCTCTTCGCACTTATACTTGTGTTTGATTTGCACTTCGTTGTACGTCGCTCTGGATAAGAGCGTCTGCTAAATGCCATGTAATGTAATGTTGACTAACTGGCCTAAATGTGAGTCCTTTGGTAAGGCAAATCAAAGAAGTTAATGCAATTTGAAGTGATTAAATTGGTTCTTAACTGTGGAACAACACAGAACATATGAATATATATATAAGTAGCATTACAATAACAAATATTATTGGCAAAAAAAAAATGATTTCAGAAGACTAAGGGGTGCCAAATGCGCCATTTCAGCAGGTATTTTCCCCCCACATTTAACAAAAAAAAAAAAAATTTAAGATTCTGACATTTAAGGAAAAATGACCCTTTTTCCTACATGCATAATGTTCGAAGTGAATGGTGGTAATGTTATAAATGTGGCATTTCAAATAAATTTTATAATTATTCAATTTTTAAAAATTATTATTTTGTGTATTTACTGTGTTTTTAAAAGTATCAACATTCAACAAAATGCATAAAACTTTTAGCCGAATATGAAATTGTAGATATAAGCAAGTTTGTTAAATGTATAAAGCATTTACTAAATATATAAATTTACTAACTGTATGAAATATATAGCTGAATATGTCACTAAATGGTTCAAACATTTGCTAAATGTACAAACGATTTAGTAATGTTTCAGTAATTTAGCCAAATCTTTACAAAATGTATGTAATGTATGTAACATTTAGCTCAGTGTATAAAACATGCAAATTATGGCATTTTAGGTCCCATAGAAAAGTTTTTGGTATGGGTTTGTTGGGGGTGTTCATGTAATCATTCATCATTTCTGATGGGGCCACCATTCTTCACAGCCAAAATTTCAACCAGCAAATTAATTCCTTCATCAGATTTTATTTGATCAGCTGAAATTGTATAGTTTCCTCATCATCTCTCTCCCCAACCCTCTTTTATATGCATGCTTGCATGCACACACATATACAAACAAACAACTTTTTTCAATAATAAAAAGGCAATACCCAGCCGCCTAAGATGCATCTCTGCTGAAATAAAATGCTGCATCATCAAAACAGACATATTCTAAATGAATCTAAATAAAAAAATAAAAAGTAAGAATCCAGATTCTGACCTTCCCACCAGGTTAAAAATGTTGACCTAATCGCTGCTGTCAATTGAAAAATATCTGCTTTGACATCACTGATTTACATGTGGCCAGCAGTCCAACCTAATTCAATTTTTTAACCCATTGACAGCTCATCTGCCTTGTGTTGACACCTTAATGATTAACACTGCCACCCATTGTTCGACCCCACACTGAGCCTTGTGTCTCCGGTCCCACAGTCTGAGTGAGCAGTTGCAGTCATTTGGCATTTGGCAAGAACACCCACTTCCAGCAAATGTTCAAAATGACTCATAGTGGTATTTTAAAGGGGCAGCTACATTGACTGCATATGCACAGGAACACTCAGTTTGCAAATCGCCCTCACAAAATCTCCACATTTCATAACACATTGCAAACTAGCCAATCTGTAGCAAGATAGCGATTTCAACCTGAAACACAAACACAAATCACATACTGCATCAGGTGGCTAAACACTCAGCTAGCCACCTTTGCAATATGTTACATTCTATTAAAACATAGGACAGTATGTGACATAAGGAAAGCTTTGTGTGTGTGTTGGTGATTGGCTTATGATACAAACACACATCTGGAAGCACTATTCGTTCATACATTAAGCTAAATATTTAGCTAAATGCTTCATGCACTTGATACATGTTTTGTATATTTAGCTATGTGATTTATACATCTTGTTAAATATTTAGCTAAATGTTCTATGCACTTAAATATTTCTTTGAATTTAACTTAATGCTTAAACATTTAATTAAAAGTCCAAAAGCACTAAATAATGAAACACTTAGCTTACATTATTTTTGGATAACACGTACAATAAGATAATAGATTTAGGGGAAATTTCTTAAATGTGAACAAAATGGGATATTTAAAACCAAGGAAGCTGCATTGTGGACAAAATAAAAAATAAAACATTAAATTTTATTATTTGTTTTTAAGGCAATGAATGGTCTAGCACCTACATACTTGTCTGAACTCCTCAATATGTATACCCCAGCTAGATCACTTAGATCATGCAATCAGCAACTTTTGGATGTCCCTATGTCGAGGAGAGCTAGGAGGTGTCGTGAGCCATGGACCCCTTGCCGAGCTCAGACCTCACGTTCCCACGAGCAGTACCTCACAATGAGGTGTCTCGGGGACGAACTCAAGTACTCCGAACGTCCTGGAGCCCTGGTAAGTTCTACTGAACTTCCAGCCCAGTCTCGAAGTGAAGGGTGTGATGCAAATCTGGTAATCGATGTCCTGTATTCAATGTATTTCCTCTAAAGACTCTTTATCACATATGATTATAGTAAGATATACTTTATTGTAATCAATCAAAAGAATAGAGTTATACAGATTACAGTGTACATATCATCTTTTGCAGTTTGCTAATCACATGCAAGTTACATATACCCCTCTTAGCTCTTTCTAAATTACCTTTCCACCACGATGTTTAAAAATCAAGGTACACCCTTCCTATATCCATCCTCTTTGGCCTTAGCCGTATCCTATAGCTCCCCCTTCTTGACGTTTAAAAAGAAACTATTCCTAGAATATTATATTTATCTAAATATGATAACTTCTCTACATTTTTCTACTTTATATAGTACCCTAATGAGAAATAAAAGATATATAAAAGTAAACTTATAATATGTTACTTTTCCTACTTCTACAAGTAATATAGATTATAATTACCACTCCAGCTTGGTTATAATTGTTCTGTGTGGCTCTTTCTTCACCTGAGTCCGCACCGCGTACGTCACTCCTCTCTCCATATCCATATCCTGGAGTGGCGCGCAGAGGGAGCGCGCCACTCCAGCTTGACTGTCTTGCGTTGCTCTCTCTTCAACAGCTCGTAGATATCTTCTGAAGCCAAATTCTGGGATCCTGCTCTAAGGTCTAAAAACTTATCCCTTATATATCTTTTTTGCATAGAAAAGTGTACCTTTTTTGATAAGAAATGCCCCCATTATGTCAAGCGGGAAGACATTTATCTTTTATATAACCTGTTTTTTAATGATCATATTAATTATTTCTGTTTTTCCAATTGTCATTTTCTCATACCTCAAAAGAACTGTCCCCAATATTTTATTTCATGGGCCCCTCTGGTTTGGGAATTTCCACCATCTTAATATATGAGTGGAAAAACACTAGCCCTTATGTTGTTTTTAATGAACCTATTCATCACTGGTGTCTGTGTCAGTTTCATAATCTCTCCTTGACTTCCTCCAAACTGATCTCATGCAAGCCAGACGTTAAAGCCTGCCACCATCCCAACACACTCTTCAGGTGCCCCTCTCCGCGGCGCCTTAAGGGATCTACAAAGGACATCCAGCTAATAGCTGAGTGTAAATCATCCGCCATTAATCATTAATTTTCTTTCGGTATTGACATCCCTTCCGTTTTCCTTATTTTTGTTTTTCTTTAGCCAGGCATTGTGCCCCTCCCCTGTAGGGTTGGGGTATTCTCAGTCAGAACTTTAACCTTGCTCCTTAAAACCCTAAATCTAAGTCCCCCGACTTCAGACTCCTCTACTGACAAGCATGGCTGCTCATTCTCTGAACCACATATTTTTCTTCTTACGGGCGTTCTTACTACCACCTCGATGGCGTGTGCGAGGGGTTAACAATGCATTCCTTTCTAACCCATCCCCCGTCAATCTCTCATCAGGGGGGCCTAGGGCCGGGTCCTCGACAGAGGGGTGACCGGGCCTTTGAGGTAGCTGGCCCCAAGTTGTGGAACAGCCTACTGCCACATATTAAATCTGCCCAAAACATAGATATTTTTAAATCCCTGTTAAAAACCCACCTTTTTAGTGAGGCCTTTATGTCAGACATAAATGGGGAATCCAGATGATGTACTTGTATTTCATTTTATTTCATTTCATTTAATTTTATTTCATTTCATTTTATTTCATTTTATTTCATTTTATTTCATTTTATTTCATTTTATTTTATTTCATTTTATTTCTTTTTATCTCATTTCATTTTATTTCATTTTATCTTTAATTTTATTGCCTGGTTTTGTTTTGTACAGCACTTTGGTCAACCATGGTTGTTTTAAATGTGCTTTATAAATAAAGTTTATTATTATTATTATAAAATAATAGCATTTAATTCAGCATTTGGCATAGTATAGAACACTTTATTGTGTGATAATATAGAAATTGTGACGGGGCCACCATTCTTGACAGCCAAGAAGTGCAAGCGGAGAATTACATTTATTTTTCTAATTTTATTGGCAGAGCTGAAATTGTATAGTTCCCTGATCAGCCCTCTCCCCCTCCCTCTTTCTTACACATAGGCCCACATACATGCTTGTTTGCAAACACATACAAACATGCACAAACTACTCTTCTGCAACAATACAAATGCTGTACAAACACGCTACATACAAGACATAACATATTATAGTACATCACTATAAGAGATTTAAAAATATATGCAGTTACTTTCGTGTTTTTCGCGTATTATTTTTCTTGTTGATTTTGTATCTGTTTACATTTTGTTCACTGCCCTGTGCACTTCAAAACATTATTTTCCAAAATATGACAAAACATACTGGTCAACTGCTCAAACAACACTTACAATAATGGTTGAAAGCTGTCTTTAAAACTTCTTGTCCTGTTCAGATAAGGTGCTTTAAGTCATATTTATTGCGGTTCTCCAATGTTAACAGTCCACAGATCGCAACCAGGAGTATTTGAGCTAATTTAAGTTTGAATTGAAGACTGGGATTTTCCTTGACTTTTGTTGATCATAAAATAGCAACGCTGTCTCCAATTCGCGTGTTACCATTTCTGTTATGTGTATCCTAACTGCTCAGCTGAAAGCTGTACTGGACTTCTCTGTAAAAAATCACCTATTTTCTTGACCCTTATAATTAAGTATTTGAGCAGTGGGGCATTTCTGCTCCTTTGGTTCTGTACTCCACCATGTTCGATTTGAAATTAAATAGTTAATAAGAGGTTAAAGTGCAGACAAGCAAAATAGCATACATTTTGCAAGTGTTACTTACGGAACTCTCTGTATAAAAACAGCAAATAACCATCCAGTCAATTGTATCCTACAGTGGTGTGAAAAAGTGTTTGCCCCCTTCCTGATTTTTTTTTTTTTTTTTTTTTTTTTTTTTTGCATGTTTGTCACTTAAATGTTTCAGATCATCAAACAAATTTAAATATTAGTCAAAGACAACACAAGTAAACACAAAATGCAGTTTTTAAATGAAGGATTTTATTATTAAAGGTCACTTTTTCACACAGGGCCATGTAGGTTTGGATTTTTTTTCTCCCTTAATAATAAAAACCTTCATTTAAATTTTGTGTTTACTTGTGTTGTCTTTGAATAATATTTAAATTTGTTTGATGATGTGAAACATTTAAGTGTGACAAACAAAGAAGAAATCAAGAAGGGGGCAAACACTTTTTCACACCACTGTATATAGCCAGTAGGCCTATACGATTCTTAAATCGTGAGCTCGCATGATTTATCAACTGCTGGGAGAAGTTTTCATTTTCAGATATCTCAGGTACTTTTTTATTTGCTCCAATATCTCTTCGGTTTTTAGAGAGTAGACAATTGGGTTTATAAGTGGAGGAATACAGGAAGCCAGGGACGTGTTAATAATTCTGGTGTCCGTATCAATGTTCACATTAATCCATGCCACGATGTAGGTAATGTAAAAAGGAACGAAAAATATAGCAACCAACATTAAATGCGAGGAACACGTTTTAAACGCTTTCCACCTCCCCTCTGACGATTTAATCTTCAAAATGGCGTTAATAATAAACATGTATGAGACAGCTATGAAGCCAGGAGGAGCAAAGTAAAAGACTACAGTGTAAGTGATGGCCATAGACCAGTTTGTAGAATAACCGCAAGCAATGTTAAAGACCGGTCCGTGATCACAGAAGAAGCTGTTGACAATAGTCGATTTACAATACTTCAGTGGGAGAATCAAGGCAGCCATCACCACATTTATGATAAACGGTATTGTCCAAGCCACAATAATAAAAAGCATCATTTTACAGTTGGTATTTAAAACGCTGCTTCGCAATGGGAAACAAATAGCGATGATCCTGTCGTAGGCTAAAACACAGAGAGAAAATGATTCCATCGATGTAAAGTAATGAACGAAGAATAGTTGTGCTATGCAAGGGTTGTAATACACAAATTTTGAATCAAAGACAAACATATAGGTAGCTTGGGGAATGAGAGCGGAACTGAGACAAATGTCCACCACAGCCAGGCTGAACACGGCCATGTACTTGGGCGTGTGGAGGGTTTCTGCGAAGCATATGACTAACATCAAGATTGCATTTGACACAAGTGTCAGGACGTAAACAACAGCCAGAAATATAAAATAATATTCTCCATTTTTTAGCGCGTAGAAACCTCTGATGTAGAATCCGACCGGGCGGGTGATGTTACTCAAGTCTTGCGCCGTTGTTTCCATTGACATCCGGCTTTACTTCTGTTTTCAATCTGAACCTCAAAAACAAAACAAAAAACAGACAAACTATGTTCAAGTTTAGAGCAATTTCACATTTTCTCGGAGTGACACTTAGTGACACTAAGAATATTCTTTTATTTGCGTTCGTAAGGTCTCCATATCATATGTTTTAAGTCGCTGAAAATCATTTGACAAAATTCGTCCCAGAACGTGCTAGCAAATAGGTAACTTGGTTAAGGACATCACGGAACTTACTGCAATCTTTAAGCGTAAATGTCGAACATATTCCTTTCAAGAATACTCTATACTTACTTGTTGGAGGGGCGAAATGCAATCCCAGTACACAATGCAGTCCAAGCTGAACTCTTAAGAATGATCCGCAGTTGTCATACTTTTATAGCTAGTGCGGGACGACAGGCAGGATGATAATACAACTCTTGGGGTTCACCTAGCCTATGTGATAAACTAGTTAACTTTGTCTATTACATTAAAGCTGCAGCATAATTTGTCACATCTGCAAGCCACATCTCTTGTGGTGCAATTCATTACCCGTTACTTAATTGAGATGTGTGTGTGTGTGTGTGTGTGTGTGTGTGTGTGTTTGTGTGTGTGGTTCCCTTTTCCGCTAATGACTGCTCAGTCACTGCCCGTTTCCGCCGCAGTCTGAAGACTCATCTCTTTACACTGCATCTGTATTACTCTGCTGGAGTACCCAAATCTATTATCACTTGTATGTCACCTGTATATCATATTCCAGCCCTCTCGTTGTATCTGAATTTTAATGTAGCTCTCACATTTACCTTTTCTATTGTCAGACATGACATACTTACTGACTTGCTCTGTTCACCATATGTGCTACATTTCATGGTGTTCTGGTTACAATAAATGTAAATGCGTGCTTGCGTGCACAAATACAAATGTACACACACAAACTGCTCTCTTTCAACAATAAAAAGGCAATACATACAGCAATCATCTCAAATTTACGTCTCTCAACAACCATTGCACAGGGCGGCCTGTAGCGTAGTGATTAAGGTACATGACTGGGACTTGGAAGGTCGGTGGTTCGATCCCCGGTGTCGCCGCAATATGGTCCGCACAGACGTTGGGCCCTTGAGCAAGGCCCTTAAGTTATGTTGATCTTGACTGCTGGGTCTATCAGTAGCCTAACGTGGACCGTTTATTCATATTTAAGAAGTGTCCTGGACCTATTTCCACTTCCATTATATTTGTTCTAGGATGTTCCCATAAACAGTGTAATCTAACGATAAAGCAGAATATAATCTGCCAGAACAATTATCTTAAATTCGATTTTGATTCTACGTTCTTTTTATGTCTAGCCAGAGATGAAATTGAAGCGCAGTTGACGCTTATATTTATGAGTATAAACATTAATTTAATGATGCGAGACTTGGGGAAAATTCCAACGATACATGCAACTATTGCACTCTTCCAGTGGTTCTCAATCTCGGTTCTGGGGTCCCCTATGTGTGCTGGTTTTTGTTGCAGCCAACCCCTTGCTTACGGCCCTTTTCCACTGAAAAAAAACTTTCAGGATAATACCACCTTTTGACTGATTACGCCATATATACTGTAACAAGTCCACGCCCTTGTTATGTGGGATTTCCAGTAGCGTGCTCACGTTCTTTGTCAGTTGGCAATGGCGGGCAAAGACAGGAGTCCATGGAGAGTAAAGAAGTTCCGTTTATTGTAGAATGGATTCCGCATCACTTTTCAACCGTTGTTTCGATAGAGATACTGAAGAGACAACATGAAAGACAAATTGTTAATCTATGTAATAATTGTTATGCTCTCATGCAGTGGTCTAGTTTATGTTGATGACGTGACGTCAACGTTTCACGTATGTTTAATGACATCACTGTTTTACGTGAGGTTATATATGTAAGTGCGTGAATAATAAAACCTTCTTCTTCCCGGTAAATGAGACCGACGGCGAGCGTGTGCTTTATTTCCCGTATACAACTAACTTGTAAACCGGTTATCCTGCCCTAAGATGACAACGCCAACAGGTTATGGGCCCAGGAGGGACGTTGGAAACCGATGGAGCAGGTTGTGTTTCGACGGAGATGAAAAGAATGACGAGTTATGGGAGACAAAGTTTTTGGGCCACATGCGTCTACAAGGGCTGAAGGACACCATATTGTACGAGCCTGTCCCCAGCTATGAAAGGGATGACGATGAAGAGGAAGGGGCAGACGAGGAGGACGATGCAAATAAAAATGAAGAAGCTTACGCAGAACTAATTCAATTTTTAGATGATAAAAGTCTCTCCCTGGTTATGAGAGAAGCGGCTGATAATGGTCGAAAAGCCTTGAAAATACTAAGGGACCACTACGCACGTAAAGGGAAACCACGTGTGATTAGCTTGTACACCGAGTTCACTGCAGAAAGCTGCTAACGAGAGTGTCACGGACTATATTATTCGTGCAGAGACCGCTATAACAGCACTGAGGAATGCTGAAGAGACTCGTAGTGATGGTCTTTTGATTGCAATGATTCTGAAGGGGCTGCTGGAGTCGTTTAAACCTTTTTCCATCCACATAACGCAGGGTGATGAGAAAATAACGTTTGCTGATTTCAAAACCAAACTGAGAAGTTTCGAGAGCACTGAGAAGCTAAATGCTAGCTCAAATGATGACGGCGTGATGAAAGTGACCTCGGGAGTGAGGGGAAGAGAGAACATTATTTGTTATAACTGCAACCAGAAATGGCATATAGCCAGGGCATGCCCAAACGAGCAGAAGGAGCGGCCGAAACAGTGGTGCAGCTTTTGCAAAAGTGCAACACACAAAGACGCCACGTGCAGACGGAGAAGGAGCGATGACGTGAAGCAAGCGACTGATGTCGAGGGTGAACAACATGGATATGCATTCAAGATAAGTGACAGTCGGCTCAGAGGATCGAGACCGAGAGGCCTGATGGGCAATACAGGCGCAACTTCACACATAATAACAGATATTGGAAAATTCAAGAACTTTGACGACACTTTCCAGCCAGAAAAGCACTATTTGGAATTAGCTGATGGACAAGGACCATCGGTGTAGCGTCAAAAAGAGGTGATGCGGAGGTGTTCCTGATGAACAGTGAGGGCAAACGGGTGAAGGCGACACTGAAAAGGTCCCTGTATATCCCATCCTATCCACAGGACATTTTCTCAGTGAAAACTGCAACAGCCAATGGCGCTTCAGTAACCTTTCAACAAGGAAGTGACCAGCTCATCCACAAAGACGGGACCAGGTTTGACATCAAAGAGTATAACAGACTGTACTACCTAGACACCTACAGTGATGATGGTGATGATGGTTGTCATGCATGCTATGATATCCAAACCTGGCACGAAATCCTAGGTCACTGTAACTATGATGATGTCTCTAAACTGCAAAATGTTGTAGACGGAATGAAAATCAAGGGGAAGGTTGATAGATCTAGCCTAGACTGTGAGGTCTGCACACTAGGGAAATTTGCTCAGAGTAGAAACAGAGAACCTGATGTAAGAGCAAAGGGAGCACTTGAGCTTGTGCACACTGATTTAGCTGGTCCTATTGATCCAAAAGCAAAGGATGGTTTTCGCTATGCTTTATCATTTACAGATGATTACACTAGTGTAGTATTTATGTATTTTTTGAAGGCAAAGAGTGATACTTGTCGAGGACCCGGCCCTAGGCCCTCCTGATGAGAGATTGACAGAAGATGGGTTAGGCAGGAATGCATTGTTAACCCCTCGCACACTCCAATGGGGTAGGAGTAAAAGCTCCCGTAAGAGGAGAAGTATATGGTACAAGATAAATGTACAACCGTATATGGATACTGAGGAGTCTGAAGTCAGAGGACTTAGATTCAGGGTTTTAGAGAGCAAGGCTAAAGGCCTGACTGAGGCCATGTGTAGAATGTGTTCTAGCATGACCATGGAAGATGCTGAACACGCAGAACGGAAAATTGGAGACCCAGGGAGTTTTGCACTACCAAAGCAACTGAAAAGGTCATTGCAGACACTGCCCCCTATGGGAAAATCAAGTGTATTAGGTCAGACAATGGCACAGAGTACACAGCAAAAGAGTTTCAAGAGTTGTTGACTAAGAATTATATACGACATGAGACCTCAGCTCCTTACTCGCCCCATCAAAACGGTACAGCTGAAAGAAATTGGAGAACACTATTCGAAATGGCGAGATGTATGATTATTGAGAGCAAATTGCCTAAAGAGTTGTGGACATATGCTGTGATGACTGCTGCAATAATTCGCAACAGGTGCTACAATAGTCGCATTAAGCAAACACCGTACTACATGTTAACAGGGAAAAAACCTGATCTTTCTAAAATGAGAGTGTTCGGATCGGTATGCTATGCATACAAGCAAAACAAGAAAAAGCTAGATGCCAAATGTGAGAAGGGGCGGTTTGTAGGGTTTGATAAGAACAGCCCTGCACTACTAGTCTACTACCCAGACACAGGGAAAGTACTCAAGCACAGGCTTGTAAAGTTCATTACGAAGAGCGTAAGTGAACATGAAACTCAGACTGATCTAATGATGACCGATGATGTTTATGGGAAGAGATCCACATCCCCCATGCCAAAACCCCAGATCACTGATCAGACTCCAACAGTGAACCAAGAGTCTGACATGGCAAATCCAGAAATGACTCTCACACAAGAGACAGACAACAGAGATGACATACACACAAGGGATAGTCATAGTACACGTTATCCCAGAAGAGATAGGAATGCTCCAAAATACTTGAACGACTATGTGTCAGATGTTGATAGTGAGGACCAAATACTAGCCAATATTGACTACTGCTATAGGATGGTGTGTGGTGTACCACAAACTTTTGATGAAGCCATGGGCTCAACAAAATCACAGATTTGGGCCAGTGCAATGAAAGAAGAGATCAATTCTCTTAGAGAAAACAACACATACACATCGACTTACTACATATAAGGCAAGATATGTTGCAAAAGGTTACAGCCAAGTAGCTGGACTACAAGGAGACTTTCTCTACAACTGCGAATATGACATCAATTCGCACCATGATACAGATGGCAGCTCAATATGACCTTGAACTCAGCTTATTTACATGCTCCAATTGACTGTGAAGTGTACATAGAGCAACCAGAAGGGTTTGAGGTAAAATCAGAGACAGGTGAAAAACTAGTCGGTAAACTGAACAAATTACTATATGGTCTGAAACAGTCAGGACGGAATTGGAATAGAATGTTAAACGATCACCTCAGTGAAAATGGGTTTACTCAAAATCCAGCAGACCATTGTGTATACACTAAAGGAACAGAGAGTGATAGAATAATAATAATCATTTGGGTAGATGATCTACTTATTGCAGCCAGGGACAATGAATCACTCAATAATGTGAAGAGAATGCTGACAGCAAAATTTAAAATGAAAGATCTAGAGAAACTTAAACATTTTTTAGGTATTGATTTCAAGCAGAGTGGGGGAGAAGTGAGGATGAACCAAAATAGGTACTTATCAAAAATACTGGAGAAGTTTGTCTGAGTGTAAACCAAGGTCGACTCCATGTGAACAAAAACTGGATTTTAATGGTGATGGTGAACTTATCGATCCTAAGAGATATCGGGAGGAGATAGGGAGCTTGATTTATGTAATGACATGTACAAGACCAGATCTAAGCTGGATTGTCAGTAAGCTATCACAGTACCTGTCACAGCCAAAACAACAACACATGATAGCAGCCAAACATGTGATGAGATACCTGAAAGGCACGATCGATAAGGAGTTATGCTACAAGAAAAGCAAAGAAACACTCAAACTGGTGGCATATAGTGATGCTGATTGGGCTGCAGATCTAAATGATAGACGCAGTACAACAGGGTATTGTTTAGGTCTCACTGATAGAGGTCCAGCCCACGGTTGCATTATCTACTTGTGAAGCTGAATATATGGCTTTAGGTGCAACTACACAGGAATGTCTATATCTTGTACAACTACTAAATGGTATGGATAATATGTGCAAATATGAACCAGTGAAAGTGTTTGAGGACAACCAAGGGGCAATTGCTTTGTCTAAAGATCCCGTAAGTCGCCAGAGGTGCAAACACATTGATGTCAGATTTCATTTTGTTAGATCTGCACTCAACGATGGTAAAATAAATATAGAATATTGTCCAACAGCAGACATGGTAGCTGACATCATGACTAAGCCTGCAACTAAGATAGATAAGTTTGGAGGTTTTTTGTTTGGAATGTAGGTTAAACCTAGTTGAGAAGAACTTACCCTCATGTAATGTTACAGACAAATGTGAAAATGTGTTTATTTGATTTATTCATTATGAGAGCAAGTGGGGGTGTTAATCTATGTAATAATTGTTATGCTCTCATGCAGTGGTCTAGTTTATGTTGATGACGTGACGTCAACGTTTCACGTATGTTTAATGACGTCACTGTTTTACGCGAGGTTATATATGTAAGTGCGTGAATAATAAAACCTTCTTCTTCCCGGTAAATGAGACCGACGGCGAGCGTGTGCTTTATTTCCCGTATACAACTAACTTGTAAACCGGTTATCCTGCCCTAAGATGACAACGCCAACACAAATAACCCGCGAGAGCACCTCGCTAGCTCCAATTACTAGGTGAATTACACACAGCCGCTTGCCGGGCTGATTATTACTCCTGATTTTGTGAGTCTGTCTCAGGGTTTACCCCCAAAGTTTCCCCAATGGCTCCAACATACACTTCATCAATCAAGTACACGAACAACCAACCCCTCGCTTTTCGCGCGCCAGGGTTTTATACCCAAATGTATCACTTAATGCAGTTCTCGCTTAGGTCCGCTCCGGACTGCCTAAACTGGTTGTGTTTTCTCACCCTAATTTGTACACACAAAATCAGAAACAACATTCAAGATACAATGCAGATCCATAAGCAACCTGGTTCATTATGAAGCACATGAAAACCCTTTACAGTATATGCTATACTGAACACTTAGCATAATGTTATTGAAATGTAAAACACATTTAATTCTGCAAAAATGTATATTTCCAAGGTGATGACGTTGAACTTGTGACAGCTAGCGCCCCCATGTGCATCTCGCCCTACACAACAGAATTCACTGCGAACACAAATCTGTCACAATATGTTGAAATTAGTATAATTTTTTTTCATTTCTATCTTTTGAGTCGATTTTCTAAAAACAAGACGATATTACAGGACTAATTTTCCTCAGAGTAAGCCTGAAACTGCAAATTAGGGCTTTTTGGGGGAAAAACTTACTCCTTGTGGCAAAAAGTCATTTATAAATTACAATTACTTTAAAAAAAGGTGAGAGGTTAAGTTTGAATAAAATCATAGTAGAATTTATCAAATACAATAGAATCATCATGTGTACCATAGAGGGCTAATTAAGCAAAAATCGTGTGAGGTTGTACCCCAATCTCTCCTACTATCTGTGGCTATTCCACGTACACGTCAAAGGTCAAAGGTAAGCACGTGGAAACAGTCACGCAAAGAATTACGAAAAGCTAACCATTAAAGGCATATCGTATAATTAGGGCAGCCCGTAAACACTCTCCACCAGTTCACCAGGTCAGTGGAATTCTTCTGGGACATCAATGACATCAATTAAAATCCACAATTACAATTCCCATTGGTGTGGAAATCACATTGATGCGGTTCAGAAGTAGCATACTTTTTTCAATAATACAAAGGCAATACACACAAGTAACATAGAAAGACATCCTAATTTTAAATAGCTTCAACAAGCATCGTACACCAGTTATATTACTGTTGATCAATCTTACTGTAATTGTTGTGTAATTATTCATATTTTGTTCTTTTATATTTTCACTGTCCTGTGCACTCCAATTAACCATTTTCCATAAGAACATACCGGTCAATATAGGTCATGAGACACATACAGTTGTGTTCAAGAAAATAGCAGTACAACTTCAATAACCTGATGAACCACTGTTATTAGTAGTAGTGATATTTCTGCATGGCAAATCATTTACTTGTAGATGTAGTAGTGTAATAGAAAAACAGCAGATCCAACTGTCTCATGACTCTTTCATTGAAAGGGGCGTGTTCAAAATAATAGCAGTGTGGAGTTTAATTAGAGAATTAATTAATTCTGTGAAAAAACAGGTGTCATTAATTGTCCTTTATTAAGGAGGAAGGGAAGCAAATGTTTCACACATTATAAAATATATTTCCTTCTGAATTGCAAAGTAAAAGTGCATTTTTTCCACTAGCCGTGTGTACTTGAAGAGCTCCAGGGAACTTAAGTATTGTTTCTGTTTTCTGCGTGTGAGCAGTAGCTTATAAGGAAACCTTGTTAGTCTATCAGCAGTAGTAGATTTGTTGTCAAATTACTGCGTTAGTTAGACCAGGTGTGTTGCATTTTCTGTCATTAGTTAGCAAATCTTGTGTGTTTTTCACCAGCTGCCGGCAGTTTCGCTCGGTTCTGTTATTCTGATTAGGTGATCAGAATCAGTTAGATACTTTGGACGCTGCAATTGTTAGGATAATTTTTAGATCGCTAGTTTGCATTAGTAATTAGCGAGCGATGCTAGCGTCGCTCCCTCCCATTTTGGAATGGTATGGTATGTCAGCACCCCATTACGGTCTGCTCTCTCCTTTTCAGAACGTGCTTCCAGCGACGTGGCCCTCCACGACGACGGAACCCCACCAACCTCTGCTACCCCTCACTGACCCCCTGTGACAACTTCACAGTTGCAGGGGGCTATGGAACTGCCAGTCTGCAACACGGAAGGCTGACTTCATTACTGGTTATGCCTCCCTCCTGTCCCTACAGTTCCTTGCCCTCACCGAGACCTGGATTACACCAGAGAACACTGCCACCCCCGCTGCCCTCTCATCCTCCTTCACCTTCTCACACACCCCCCGGCCCTCTGGCCGTGGAGGTGGCACTGGCTTGCTGATCTCCCCCTCGTGGAAATTCTCTGCGTTTTCCCTCACTGACCTATCCCTATCCACATTTGAATGCCACGCTGTCTCAATTACTCACCCTGTTAAACTTTATATTGTCATTGTTTATCGTCCTCCAGGTGCCCTGGGAAGTTTCCTTGATGAGCTTGACACTCTACTCAGCTCATTCCCTGAGGATGGCACCCCACTTATCCTCCTGGGAGATTTCAACATCCACCTGGAAGCCTCCCAGTCTGCTGCCTTCTTACCACTACTTCACTCCTTTGACCTCTCTCTGCAGCACTCTCCCCCAACTCACAAGGCTGGTACCTTCTTGACCTGATCTTTCTGAGGAACTGCTCCTCTTCTAACCCCACTGTTACCCCTTTACACAAGTCCGATCACCACTTAATTTCCTTCTCCATCCCCCTAGCTGCTCTACCTCCCTCCCCTTCTCTCACCCCCACTGTTTCTGTCCGATGTAACCTCCGCTCTCTATCACCCTCCTCCCTTGCCCCCAGAGTCACCGCTTCCGTCCCTCCTCTTGAATCCTTCTCCAAACTATCCACTGATTCCGCATCCTCCGTGCTGCATTCCTCTCTCTCCTCAGCCCTTGACTCTCTCTGTCCTCTTGTCTCCCGGCCTGCTCGATCCTCCCCTCCCAGCCCATGGGTTTCTGACCTTCTACATTCCTCCAGGCCAAGCCTACGTGCAGCTGAAAGGAAGTGGAGGAACCTGTCTTCCTACCAGTCTCTCCTGGCGGAATTCTCCTCCGCTATCACCACTGCCAAAAGAAATTACTACCAAACAAAAATCCAGGACTCCACTTCTAACCCTCGTCAACTGTTCTCCATTTTCTCCTCTCTCCTCAGCACACCTCCCCCACCATCTCAGTCCTCGCTCACTGCTGATGACTTTGCGGTTTTTTTTTTGACGAGAAGGTTGCAGATATCCGCAGCACCTTCGCGACCACCACCACTTCTATGCCTGCCTCCATTTCTGTGTCTGCCCCCTGTTTCTCCTCTTTCTGTCCCCTTACAGATGCTGATGTGTCTCACCTCCTGCTCTCCCACCGCCCTACTACTTGTGCCCTGGACCCCATCCCCTCAAACCTCTTTCAGGCAATCACGCCTGACATCCTCCCGTTTGTCACCTCCCTTGTTAACTCCTCTCTGTCCTCTGGCTGCTTTCCCTCATCATTCAAGAGGGCCTACATCACCCCGCTCCTAAAGAAACCTCCTCCTCCTGCATTCAAAACTACCGTCCAGTATCTCTCCTTCCTTTTCTATCCAAATCCATTGAACGAGCCGCCTCCAACCAACTCTCTTCCTTCCTCTCTCAGAATAACCTGCTGGACCCCCACCAGTCCGGCTTCAGACCTGGCCACTCGACGGAGACTGCACTCCTCTCTGTCAACGAGTCCCTTCAGGCTGCACAAGCAACCTCTCTCTCCTCTGTCCTGATCCTTCTTGACCTCTCTGCGGCGTTCGACACGGTCAACCACTCCATCCTCTTAGCCTCCCTGGCATCTACAGGGATCTGTGGCACAGCCTTAGAGTGGATCCAGTCTTATCTCTCTGGCCGGTCCTCCTAGGTGTCCTGGGCTGGAGGAGTGTCAACCCCTCGCCCCCTTGTTACAGGAGTCCCCCAGGGCTCAGTCCTTGGACCCCTCCTCTTCTCCATCTACACAAGATCCCTTAGCCCCGTTATCTCTGCTCATGGCATCTCCTATCATTGTTATGCCGATGACACCCAACTCTTTCTCTCCTTCCCCCCATCAGACACACAGGTCTCTACCCGTATCTCCGCCTGCCTGAGAGACATCCAGAGCTGGATGGGCAACCACCATCTAAAGCTCAACCCAGATAAGACGGAGGTGATCTTCATCCCTGTTTTAACCGCTCCCTTCTCTGATTTCTCCATCTCACTAGGGGATACCACAGTGACCTCATCCCCTAGTGCAAGAAACCACTCCGCTCCTTGTTCAAGCAATGGTCCTGTCCCGCCTGGACTATTGCAATTCTCTGCTGGCTGGCCTTCCAGCTTCTGCCATCAGACCCCTACAACTCATCCAGAATGCTGCAGCCCGTCTGGTATTCAATGTTCCCAGACATTCACATGTCACCCCCCTGCTCAGCAACCTCCACTGGCTGCCTGTTATGGCTCGCATCAAATTTAAAACTTTGGTGCTCGCATACCAGGCAGTTAAAGGATTAGCCCCTGTGTATATTCAATCCCTTATGAAGACCTATACACCAACAAGACCCCTCCGTTCTGCCACTTCGTGCCGTCTGGCCCCTGCAGGTACTGTCCCCGACCTCCACGTGACACTGAAGAGGCGTGTCAGCCAAGACAGCCCAACAATGTCACTGAAGAGCTTTTTGACTACCTCAGCAACTTCCGCCAGGTATATAGGTGCAGATTCCCCTTAGTCTTAGGGCTCTGCCTCTTCCACAGAGGATGTGTTGTTCAGGTTCAGAAGCTCCTCAAAGTGCTTTTTCCACTGCCCAACCGGGTCAGCAGTTCTCCTCCCCTGCTGAAAACAGCCTGAGAGAAGCCCTGCTTTCCCTTTCTGAGTCGTTGGATGGTTTTCCAGAACTTCCTCAATGCCAACCGAAAGTCTTTCTCCATAGCCTCCCCGAACTCCTCCCATACCCGGGTTTTTGCTTCAGTGACTTCCGAAGCCGCAGCCATTCTGGCCACCCGGTACCTGTCTGCTGCTTCAGGGGACCCCTGGGCCAGCCAAGCCCGAAAGGCCTCCTTCTTCAGTTTGACGGCCTCCCTCACTTGGGGTTCTTGGGTTGCCACCCCGACAGGCACCGATGACCTTCTGGCCACAGCTCCTGCTTGCCGCCTCTGCTGTGGCGGCTTTGAACATGGCCCACTCAGACTCCATGTCCCCAGCCTCCCCCGGGATGCATGAGAAGTTCCTCCGGAGGTGGGAGTTGAAGACCTTGCGAACAGGGGCCTCCGCCAGACGTTCCCAGTTCACCCTCACAACACGTTTGGGTTTACCGGGTCTGTCCGGCAGCCTCCCCGCCACTTGATCCAACTCACCACCAGGTGGTGATCAGTTGACAGCTCTGCTCCTCTCTTCACCCGAGTGTCTAAGACATACGGCCGCAGGTCTGATGATACGACCACAAAGTCGATCATCGATCTTTGGCCTAAGGTGCTCGGGTACCAAGTATACTTATGAGCTACCCTATGCCCGAACATGGTGTTTGTTATCAACAATCCATGACCAGCACAGAAGTCCAATAACAAGACACCGCTCAGGTTCAGATCAGGCAGGCCATTCCTCCCAATCACCCCATTCCAGGTTTCTCCGTCATTGCCCACGTGACCGTTGAAGTCGCCCAGCAGAACTATGGTGTCTCCGGGTGGCACCCTTTCCAGGATGCCGCCTAGTGACTCCAAGAAGGCCAGATACTCTGAACTGCCGTTTGGTGCATAAGCACAAATGACAGTCAGAGCTTTCCCCCCAGCAACACGTAGTTGCAGAGAGGCGACCCTCTCGTTCCCCGGGTGGAACTCCAACACAGTGGCGCTCAGCCGGTGGCTTGTGAGTATCCCCACACCCGCCCAGCAACCCTCACCTTGAGCAACTCCAGAAAAGAACAGAGTCCAGCCGCTCTCCAGGAGTTTGGTTCCGGAACCAGTACTGTGCGTGGAGGTGAGCCCAACTTTATCTCGTTGGTACCGCTCCGCCTCCCTCACTAGCTCCGGTTCCTTCCCCACCAGAGAGGTGACGTTCCACGTCCCCAGAACCAGTCTGCGAAGCCGAGGATCAGCACGCCCGGATGCCGACCCCTGCAGGTGGTGAGCCCACAGGGTGGCGACCCCTCGTGACCAGTTTGGGCTGTGCCCGGCCGGGCCCCATGGGATAAGGCCCGGCCACCAGACGCTCGCCGACAAGCTCCCTTCCTGGGTCTGGCTCCAGAAGGGGGCCCCGATTTCCCTTATCATGGCCGTATCATGGAGTCTTTGAAACTAGTCACTAGTTTTAGGTCATAGTAATTTAATCACATTAACTAAACAAAGTAACTCTACCTCTTTTTCGATACTTCTCTATTACTCCACCTCTCTGTTCTATCTCTAATTGCTTGCCTTGATTCAGTGAAGTGTTCGCACCTGTTCTCCCCTATCACTATGTCCCTTAATTCTGTGCAATTGTGTACTCCCTACTCCTGAGCCGTTTGTATAACATAGGTGTGTTTGTGATTCCAGTCCTCGTTTTTGGTTCCCCCTCATTGTTGTATGATTACCCGTTCATGTTTCTCCCCTGATGTTTATTTGTGAGATCATCCCCACTCCCTTGCCTCGCACATTTCTTGTAAGCCTGTTTATTTGACATTCCCGAGACACCCTTTGCTTGATTACAAGTTTGACTTATCCCTTCTGTTTTGTCTGCCTTATTGATTTTTGGGTTTTGATCTTTGCCCTTTTGTACCTTTGCATTACTGGTCATCTGGATTTTTGACTTTGGACTGTTTATTCACTATTCTTTTGCATCTTGATTTTGGCATTGTTTGTTCTCTTATTTAACTGCCTTTTGATACTGCACTGAATAAACAACGATTTCTAAATATCCCATGGTCTGCTTTTGGGTCTCTTGAACAGTACACCCAGCCCCACAGGCTGAGTGAACAATTGCAGTCATTTGGCATCTGGCAAGAACACCCACTTCCAGCAAATGTTCAAAATGACTCATAGTGGTATTTTAAGGGGGCAGCCACATTGACTGCATATGCACAGGAACACTCAGTTTGCAAATCGCCCTCACCAAATCTCCACATTACATACCACATTGCAAACTAGCCAATCTGTAGCAAGATAGCGATTTCAACCTGAAACACAAACACAAATCACATACTCCATCAGGTGGCTAAACACTCAGCTAGCCACCTTTGCAATATCTTACATGCTATTAAAACATAGGACAGTGTGGAACATTAGGACAGCTTTGTGTGTGTGTTGGTGATTGGCTTATGATACAAACACACATGTGGAAGCATTATTTGTTCATACATTACGCTAAATTTCCATCTAAATGCTTCATGCACTTAGCTAAATATACAAAACATGTACTAACTGATTTATACATCCTGTTAAATATTTTGCTAAATGTTCAATGCACTTAAATATTTCTTTAAATTTAACTTAATGCTTAAACATTTAATTAAAAGTCCAGAAGCACTAAATAATGAAACACTTTGCCTACATTAAGTTTAATATTATATTTATATTAGTTTAAATGCAAATGCAAGGAAGCTGCATTATGAACAAAATAAATCAAAATAGAAAACTAAAATAAAACATTAAAGTTATAGCATTGAATGCCGCATTTGGCATACCATAGAACACTTCATTGTGTAATAATACATAAATTGTGACAGGGCCACCATTCTAGACAGCCAAGAAGTGCAAGCGGAGAATGACATTTATTTGTCTTATTTTATTGGCAGAGCTGAAATTGTATAGTTCCCTTATCAATCCTCTCCCCCTCCCTCTTTCTTACACATAGGCCTACATACATGCTTGTTTGCAAACACATACAAACGTGTACAAACTACTCTTCTGCAACAATACAAATGCAATACAACCATGCTTCATAGCAAGACATAACTGTGATAACATGTCAACATGTCAATATGTATCTCAACAAGCATTGCACACCAATGAAATTATAGTACATCAACATTACAGAGTAAAAAATATATGTGTTGCGTATTATTTTTCTTGTTGAATTTTTATTATTTTAGATTTTGTTCATGGCCCTGGGCACTTGGTTTGGTTGAAAATCGTGGAAGCTGTCTTTAAAACTTTCTGTCCTGTTCAGATCAGGTGGTTTAAGTCATATTTATTGCGGTTCTCCGGTTTTAACAGTTCACAGATCTCAACCAGGAGTATTTCAGTTCATTTAAGTTTGAATTAAAGACTGGGACTTTCCGGGGCTTTTATCGGTCATAAAATAGCAAGGCAGTCTCCAATTCGCGTGTTTCTATTTGTGTTCTGTTGATCCCAACTGCTTAGGCGAAAGCTGTACGCTTGCAGTCTTATTTAAGAAGTCTACTGGGTTCCTTCTATGTAAAAAAAGGCTTATCGCCTATTTTCTTGACCCTTATTTGGCAGTGGGGAATTTCTGCTCCAGCATGTTCGATTTTAAATGAAACAGTTAATAAGAGTTTAATAAGTGCAGACTAGCAAAATAGCAAACATTTTGCGAGTGTTACTTACGTAACTCTCTGTATAAACAGCAAATAACCATCCAGTCAATTGTATCCTATATAGCCAGTAGGCCAAAACGATTCTTAACTCATGATCAGCTCGCATGATTTATCAACTGCTGGGAGAAGTTTTCATTTTCGGAAAACTGATTTTCAGGTACTTTTTAATTTGCTCCAATATCTCCTCGGTTTTCAGAGAGTAGATAATTGGGTTTATAAGTGGAGGAATACAGGTAGCCAAGGACGTGTTAATAATTCTGGTGTCCGTATCAATGTTCACATTAACCCATGCCACGATGTAGGTCATGTAAAAAGGAACGAAACATATAGCAACCAACATTAAGTGCGAAGAACACGTTTTAAACGCTTTCCACCTTCCCTCTGACGATTTAATCTTCAAAATGGCGTTAATAATAAACATGTATGAGGCAGCTATGAAGGCAGAAGGAGCAAAGTAAAAGACTACAATGTTACTCAAGGCCATGAACCAGTTTTTAGAATAATCACCGCAAGCAATATTAAAGACCGGTCCGTGATCACAGAAGAAGCTGTTGACAATAGTCGATTTACAATACTTCAGTGGGAGAATCAAGGCAGCCATCGTCACATACATGATGAACGGAATTGTCCATGCCACAATAATAATCAGCATCATTTTACAGTGGGTATTTATAACATTGCATCTTAATGGGAAACATATAGCGATGACCCTGTCGTAGGCTAAAACACAGAGAGAAAATGATTCCATCGCTGCAAAGTAATGAACGAAGAATATTTGTGCTATGCAAGGGTTGTAATACACGAATTTTGAATCAAAGATAAACATATGGATAGCTTGGGGAATGAGAGCGGAGCTGAGACAAATGTCCACCACAGCCAGGCTGAACACGGCCATGTACTTGGGCGTGTGGAGGGTTTCTGTGAAGCATATGATTAACATCAAGATTGCATTTGACACAAGTGTCACGACGTAAACAACAGCCAGAAATATAAAATAATATTCTCCTTTTTTTAGCGCGTAGAAACCTCTGATGTAAAATCCGACCGGGCGGGTGAGGTTACTCAAGTCTTGCGCTGTTTCCATTGACATCCGGCGTTACTTCTATTTTCAATCTGAACTACAAAAACAAAACAAAAAACAGACGAACTACATTCAAGTTAAGAGCAATTTCACAAATCGGTAACTTGCTTAAGGTTATCACGGAACTTACTGCAATCTTTAAGCGTAAATGTCGAACATATTCCTTTCCAGAATAATCTATACTTACTTGTTGGATGCACAGTCCAAGCTGAACTCTTAAGAATGATCCGCAGTTGTCATACTTTTATAGCTAGTGCGGGACGACAGGCAGGATGACAATCCAACTCTTGGGGTTCACCAACCTGTATCAACTAGTTACCTTTATCTATTACATTAAAGCTGCAGCATAATTTGTCACATCAGCAAGCAACATGTCTTGTGGTGCAATTAATTACCTGTTACTTAATTGAGATGTATGTCACTGTGTGTGTGTGTGTGTGTGTGTGTGTGTGTGTGTGTGTGTGTGGTTCCCCTTTCCGCGAATAATACTGCATCTGTATTACTCTGCTGGAGTACCCAAATCTATTATCACTTGTATGTCATCTGTATATCATATTCCAGCCCTCTCGTTGTATCTGAATTTTAATGTAGCTCTCACATTTACCTTTTCTATTGTTAGACATGACATACTTACTGACTTGCTCTGTTCACCATGTGTGCTACATTTGATGGTGTTCTGGTTACAATAAATGCAAATGCATGCTTGCGTGCACAAATACAAATGTACACACACAAACTACTCTCTTTCAACAATAAAAAGGCAATACATACAGCAACAAAGAAATAGATTACTTTTTGAATAAAACATTTACTCTTCGGATATATCATTTCAAATTTACGTCTCTCAACAACCATTACACAGGGCGGCCTGTAGCGTAGTGATATAAGGTACATGACTGGGACACAGTTGTGTTCAAGAAAATAGTAGTACAACTTCAGTAACCTGATGAACCACTGTTATTAGTAGTGGTGATATTTTTGCATGGCAAATCATTTACTTGTAGATGTAGTAGTGTAATAGAAAAACAACAGACCCAACTGTCTCATGACTCTTTCATTGAAAGGGGTGTGTTCAAAATAATAGCAGTGTGGAGTTTAATTAGAGAATTAATTAATTCTGTGAAAAAACAGGTGTCATTAATTGTCCTTTATTAAGGAAGAAGGGAAGCAAATGTTTCACACATTATAAAATATATTTCCTTCTGAATTGCTAAGTAAAATGGGCCATTCCAAACATTGTTCTGAGGAAATGTCATTTGAGTAAAAAGTTGATTGGAGAGGGGAAACTGTATGAAGAAGTGCAGCAAATTATTGGATGCTCAGCTAAAATGATCTCATATGCTTTAAAAGGCAACAAAAACCTGAAACAAGCGGAAGAAAACAAGCAACTACTGTTAAAACTGATCAAATAATAGTCAGAATGGCAAGGATTCAGCCATTCATCAGCTCCAGAAAGATCTGAGATGATCTACAAATACCTGTAAGTGCTGTTACAGTCAGAAGATGTTTGATCAAAGCTAAGCTATCAGCAAGAATGTCAGACAACCCCCGGGTACTGAATTCAAGTCACAGTACACTGTGAAGACAGTGAAGCATGGTTGCGCAAAAATGATGGTATGGGGATGTTTTTCATACAATGGTGTTGGGTTCATATACCAGGGATCATGGATAATGGATCAGTTTGATTACAGGAAAATACTTGAAGAGATTATGTTGCCATATGGTGAAGAGAAAATGCCCCTGAAATAGATGTTTCAACAAGACGACGACCCCAAACACAGAAGTAAGCAAACAACATCTTGGTTCCAGACCAAAAGGATTGAGGTAATGGAGTGGCCAGCTCAATCCCCTGACCTCAACCCCATTGAAAACTTGTGGGATGACATAAAAAATGCAGTTTCTGAAGCAAACCCCCAAAATTCAAAATTGACAGCTCATCTGCCTTGTGTTCACAGCTTCTTGATTAACACTGTCACCCGCTGTTCCACCCCGTCTTAATACTGAGCCTTGTGTCTCCAGTGTAATGTTCCTGATTTCTGTCTGTTAGTGTAATTGTGTTATTATTGTATATTTGTATAAATTGTATATTCATTATTTTCCAATATTCACATCTGGTCCTCTGTTTGTTCTTTCATAGTTCATTGCATTCGTCTTCCCCTCTGTCGTAATGTACTCTGAGCCCGATTCACTCCCCTGCAGGGTGGTATTGGAATTTTCCGGTTTCCCACGATTCCTTCCAAGTCTCGTTTTTCACTTACTTCCTGCTTTTCTCCAGTTATGTGTGTGTATGGCACTAATCTACTAATAACTACTAACATAGATTTTATACAGTTCTAAATAATATTAACACACTAATCGTCTGTCTAACTAACTTACTAACAGTCACTAGTTTTAGGTAATAGTAATTTAATCACATTAACTCAACAAATTAACTTCTCTATTACTCCACCTCTCTGTTCTATCTCTACTTGCTTGCCTTGATTCAGTGAAGTGTTCGCACCTGTTCTCCCCTATCACTATGTCCCTTAATTCTGTGCAATTGTATACTCCCTACTCCGGAGCCGTTTGTATTACATAGGTGTGTTTGTGATTCCAGTACTCGTTTTTGGTTCCCCCTCATTATTGTATGATTACCCGTTCATGTTTCTCCCCTGATGTTTATTTGTTAGATCATTTCCACTCCCTTGCCTCGCACACTTTGTCTCGTCCCTTTGTGTATTTCAACCCTGGTCTCAGTTGTAGTCCTTGTCAGAATGTTGATCAATATTCAGAGCCGATTTCTTGTAAGCCTGTTTATTTGACATTCCCAAGACACCCTTTGCTTGATTACAAGTTTGACTTATCCCTTCTGTTTTGTCTGCCTTGTTGATTTTTGTTTTTTGATCTTTGCCCTTTTGTACCTTTGCCTTACTGATCATCTGGATTTTTGACTTTGGACTGTTTAATCACTATTCTTTTGCATCTCGATTTTGGCATTGTTTGTTCTCTTATTTAAATGGCTTTTGATACTGGACTGAATAAACAACAATTTCTAAATATCCCCTGGTCTGCTTTTGGGTCTCCTGAACAGTACATACCATCCAGTCCCACAGGCTGAGTGGACAGTTGCAGTCATTTGGCATCTGGCAAGGACACCCACTTCCAGCAAATGTTCAAAATGACTCATATTGGTATTTTAAAGCACAGGAACACTCAGTTTGCACATAGCCCTCACCAAATCTCCACATTACATACCACATTGCAAACTAGCCAATCTGGAGCAAGATAGTGATTTCAACCTGAAACACAAACACAAATCACATTCTCCAACAGGTGGCTAAACACTCAGCTCCCCACCTTTGCAATATGTTACATTCTATTAAAACATAGGACAGTGTGGAACATTAGGAAAGCTTTGTGTGTGTGTTGGTGATTGGCTTATCATACAAACACACATCTGGAAGCATTATTTGTTCATAAATTAAGCTAAATATGTATCTCAATGCTTCATGCACTTAGTACATGTTTTGTATATTTAGCCAAGTGATTTATACATCTTGTTAAATATTTAGCTAAATGTTCTATGCACTTAAATATTTCTTTAAATTTAACTTAATGCTTAAACATTTAATTAAAAGTCCAAAAGCACAAAATAATAAAACACTTAGCTTACATTATTTTTGGATAACACACACAATAAGGTAATACATTTAGGGGAAATTTCTTAAATGTGAACAAAATGGGATATTTTGTTTAAATGCAAGGAAGCTGCATTATGAACGAAATGAATCAAAATAGAAAAGTAAAATAAAACATTAAAGTTATAGCATTTAATGCAGCATTTGGCATACTATAGAACACTTTATTGTGTAATAATATATAAATTGTGACGGGGCCACCATTCTTGACAGCCAAGAAGTGCAAGCGGAGAATTATATTTATTTGCATAATTTTATTGGCAGAGCTGAAATTGTATAGTTCCCTGATCAACCCTCTCCCCCTCCCTCTTTCTTACACATAGGCCTACATACATACATGCTTGTTTGCAAACACATACAAACGTGCACAAACTACTCTTCTACAACAATACAAATGCTGTACAAACACGCTACAGAGCAAGATATACAGTGCATCCGGAAAGTCACAGCACTTCACTTTTTCCACATTTTGTTATGTTACAGCCTTATTCTAAAATTGATTAAATTAATTTCTTTCCTCCAAATTCTACACACAATACCCCATAATGACAATGTGAAAAAAGGTTTTTTGAGATTTTTGAAAAATTCAAAAGAATTAAGGAAGAAAATTTCAAATTTGAGCTCAGGTGCATCCTGTTTCCACTGATCAACCTTGAGATGTTTCTACAGCTTAATTGGAGTCCACCTGTGGTAAATTCAGTTGATTGGACATGATTTGGAAAGGCACACACCTGTCTATATAAGGTCCCACAGTTGACAGTGCATGTCGGAGCACAAACCAAGCATGAAGTCAAAGGAATTGTCTCGAGGCACAAATCTGGGGAAGGGTACAGAAAAATTTCTGCTGCTTTGAAGGTCCCAATGAGCACAGTGGCCTCCATCATCCGTAAATGGAAGAAGTTCGGAACCACCAGGACTCTTCCTAGAGCTGGCCGCCCATCTAAACTGAGCAATCGGGGGAGAAGGGCCTTAGTCAGGGAGGTGACCAAGACCCCGATGGTCACTCTGTCTGTCAGAGCTCCAGCGTTCTTCTGTGGAGAGTGGAGAACCTTCCAGAAGGACAACCATCTCTGCAGCAATCCACCAATCAGGCCTGTATGGTAGAGTGGCCAGACGGAAGCTACTCCTTAGTAAAAGGCACATGGCAGCCCGCCTGGAGTTTGCCAAAAGGCACCTGAAGGACTCTCAGACCATGAGAAACAAAATTCTCTGGTCTGATGAGACAAAGATTGAACTCTTTGGCATGAATGCCAGGCGTCATGTTTGGAGGAAACCAGGCACCGCTCATCACCTGGCCAATACCATCCCTACTGCGAAGCATGGTGGTGGCAGCATCATGCCGTGGGGATGTTTGTCAGTGGCAGGAACTGGGAGACTAGTCAGGATTGAGGGAAAGATGAAAGCAGCAATGTACAGAGACATCCTGGATGAAAACCTGCTCCAGAGTGCTCTTGACCTCAGACTGGGGCGACGGTTCATCTTTCAGCAGGACAACGACCCTAAGCACACAGCCAAGATATCAAAGGAGTGGCTTCAGGACAACTCTGTGAATGTCCTTGAGTGGCCCAGCCAGAGCCCAGACTTGAATCCGATTGAACATCTCTGGAGAGATCTGAAAATGGCTGTGCACCGACGCTCCCCATTCAACCTGATGGAGCTTGAGAGGTGCTGCAAAGAGGAATGGGCGAAACTGCCCAAAAATAGGTGTGCCAAGCTTGTGGCAAAAAGACTTGAGGCTGTAATTGCTGCCAAAGGTGCATCAACAAAGTATTGAGCAAAGGCTGTGAATACTTATGTACATGTGATTTCTTAGTTTTTTATTTTTTATAAATTTGCAAAAATTTCAAAAAAACTTCTTTCATGTTGTCATTATTGAGTGTTGTGTGTAGAATTTTGAGGAAAAAATGAATTTATTCCATTTTGGAATAAGGCTGTAACATAACAAAATGTGGGAAAAGTGAAGCGCTGTGAATACTTTCCGGATGCACTGTAACTGTGATAACATGTCAACCTGAATATGTATCGCCACAAGCATTGCACACCAGTTAAATTATAGTACATCAACATTACAGATTAAAAAATATATGTTTTGCGTATTCTTTTTCTTGCTGAATTTTTATTATTTTAGATTTTGTTTATGGCCCTGGGCACTTCAAAACATTATTTTCCAAAATATGACAAAACATACTGGTCACCTGCTCAAGCAAAACATACTATAATGGTTGAAAATCGTGGAAACTGTGAAAACTTCTTGTCCTGTTCAGATCTGGTTGAAGTCTTTTATCGGTCATAAAATAGCAAGGCAGTCTCCAATTCGCGTGTTTCTATTTGTGTTATGTTGATGCTAACTGCTTAGCCGAAAGCTGTACGCTTGCAGTCTTATTTAAGAAGTCTACTGGGTTCCTTCTGTGTAAAAGAAAAAAAAGGCTTATCGCCTATTTTCTTAACCCTTATATCTAAGTAATTTGGCAGTGGGGAATTTCTGCTCCGTTGGCCCTGTATTCCAGCATGTTCGATTTGAAATGAAACAGTTAATAAGAATTTAAAATGCAGACATTAAGCGAGTGTTACTTACGGAACTCTCTGTATAAAAACAGCAAATAACCATCCAGTCAATTGTATTCAATATATCCAGCAGGCCTATATGATTCTTAACTCATGAGCTCGCATGATTTATCAACTGTTGGGAGAAGTTTTCATTTTCAGAAAACTGATTTTCAGGTACTTTTTAATTTGCTCCAATATCTCTTCGGTTTTCAGAGAGTATATAACTGGGTTTACAAGTGGAGGAATACAGGTAGCTAGGGACGTGTTAATAATTCTGGTGTCCGTATCAATGTTCACATTAACCCATGCCACGATGTTGGTCATGTAAAAAGGAACGAAACATATAGCAACCAACATTAAGTGCGAAGAACACGTTTTAAACGCTTTCCACCTTCCCTCTGACGACTTAATCTTCAAAATGGCGTTAATAATTAACATGTATGAGGCAGCAATGAAGACAGAAGGGGCAAAGTAAAAGAGCACAATGTAATTAATGGCCATTAACCAGTTTTTAGAATAATCACCGCAAGCAATCTTAAAGACCGGTCCGTGATCACAGAAGAAGCTGTTGACAATAGTCGATTTACAATACTTCAGTGGGAGAATCAAGGCAGCCATCGCCACATCTATGATGAACGGAATTGTCCATGCCACAATAATAATAAGCATCATTTTACAGTTGGTATTTAAAACGCTGCTTCGCAATGGGAAACAAATAGCGATGATCCTGTTGTCGTGAGCCACAGACCCCTTGCCGAGCTCAGACCTCACGTTCCCACGAGCAGTACCCCACGAGGAGGTGTCTCGGGGACGAACTCAAGTACTCCGAACGTCCTGGAGCCCTGGTAAGTTCTACTGAACTTCCAGCCCAGTCTCGAAGTGAAGGGTGTGATGCAAATCTGGTAATCGATGTCCTGTATTCAATGTATTTCCTCTAAAGACTCTTTGTCACATATGATTATAGTAAGATATACTTTATTATAATCAATCAAAAGAATAGAGTTATACAGATTACAGTGTACATATCATCTTTTGCAGTTTGCTAATCACATGCAAGTTACATATACCCCTCTTAGCTCTTTCTAAATTACCTTTCCACCAAGGTACACCCCTCCAATATCCATCCTCTTTGGCCTTAGCCTTATCCTATAGCTCCCCCTTCTTGACGTTTAAAAAGAAACTATTCCTATAATATTATATTTATCTAAATATGATAACTTCTCTACATTTTTCTACTTTATATAGTACCCTAATGAGAAATAAAAGATATATAAAAGTAAACTTATAATATGTTACTTTTCCTACTTCTACAAGTAATATAGATTATAATTACCACCCATGCCCTAAATATAGCCAGCTTGTTTTCTGCGGGATTTGATCCCTCCTCCTTGCTGTTGATGAGCTCTTTGAACAGCTGCATTGGTTTGGGAATCTGGGGCAGGATCAGGACCCAGACTTTCGAAAGACGTGACTTTGCACTTCGTACTTCTCCTGCCTGTTGTCTGGGATGCGCACTGGTATTTCTTCGAACACGTCGGGGGTTTTGCAGTGCAGCCGCAGCATATGCCTCTCCTCACTGACACTGAGGTTAGGGGGGGAGGCTTCAGGTTCTTGCGTGGGTCCAGCAGGAAGGTGTTCTGTAGCGTGGAGGAACCCCGCGTCCCGTCTGTTGGCCTCCAGGTGCAGTTCACGGCTCCAAGCATGTTGTAAAAGCCCTTTAACTCTTTCACCAGCTTTTCTGTATGATGAGGGATGCGCGTGAACACCTCTTCGACATCAGTCCTGCTGTCACAACTCTTGGGCTGAGTCCGCACCGCGTACGTCACTCCTCTCTCCATATCCATATCCTGGAGTGGCGCGCAGAGGGAGCGCGCCACTCCAGCTTGACTACAGCTGTCTTGTGTTGCTCTCTCTTCACCAGCTCGTAGATATCTTCTGAAGCCAAATTCTGGCCTAAGGTCTAAAAGCTTATCCCTTATATATCTTTTTTGCATACAAAAGTGTACCTTTTTTGATAAGAAATGCCCCCATTATGTCAAGCGGGAAGACATTTATCTCTTATATAACCTGTTTTTTAATGACCATATTAATTATTTCTGTTTTTCCAATTGTCATTTTCTCATACCTTAAAAGAACTGTCCCCAATATTTTATGTCATGGGCCCCTCTGGTTTGGGAATTTCCACCATCTTAATATACGAGTGGAAAAACACTAGCCCTTATGTTGTTTTTAATTAACCTATTCATCACTGGTGTCTGTGTCAGTTTCATAATCTCTCCTTGACTTCCTCCAAACTTTGATCTCATGCAAGCCAGATGTTAAAGCCTGCCACCATCTCAACACCCTCTTCAGGTGCCCCTTTTTGTGGCGCCTTAAGGGATCTACAAAGGACATCCAGCCAATAGCTGAGTGTAAATCATCCGCCATTAATCATTAATTTTCTTTCGGTATTGACATCCCTTCCGTTTTCCTTATTTTTGTTTTTCTTTAGCCAGGCATTGTGCCCCTCCCCTGTAGGGTTGGGGTATTCTCAGTCAGAACTTTAACCTTGCTCCTTAAAACCCTAAATCTAAGTCCCCCGACTTCAGACTCCTCTACTGACAAGTATGGCTGCTCATTCTCTGAACCACATATTTTTCTTCTTACGGGCGTTCTTACTACCACCTCGATGGCGTGTGCGAGGGGTTAACAATGCATTCCTTTCTAACCCATCCCCCGTCAATCTCTCATCAGGGGGGCCTAGGGCCGGGTCCTCGACACCCCCTTCAACCCCTCGCACTAAGCCAATCTTAGCCTGTAAGTGCCTCTCAATTAACTCACACAGCTTTAATATCCAGGTATCAAACGGTAGGGAGTACCAAGTACTAACTGGGCTCCCATCTGTCATCCTCCTCATTGTTTTTTATCATCAACCAAGCCCATGAGCACACCTACCAATGGGAGAGTGTTCTGCCCTATCTCCTGCACATATGCCTATATGACGTAAGCTGAGGAGAGCACTCACCCCTCCCTTACATTCTTTCTGGTTATCTGTCACAAGAACAATTTATTCTTTTAAGCAGTCCTCTGACTATATGCATGAGAATACATATCTGTATATATAAATCCTAGGTTATATTATACTTTTCTTCCATAATCCTTCTATCATATAAATGATAACATGTTCAAAGAGAAAAATAATTTGTCTACTTTTCTCATCTTGATACATAGAATAACATAAGATAATTATACTGATTCATAAGATTATCATAGAATAACTAAGAATAACTATGGAAAATATTCTATATAATTTCCCTCTTTTGCGGCTTCTAAGCCACACACATAGCAAGCTTATCCAACATTATTGTGCCTGTTTCGTGCCTCACTCCATCGTTAGCCACCTCATTTTAGACAGTTGCACATCCGCAGTGTGCTAATATAAAAACAAAAAATAAAAGAATAAAACAATGATGCAACCAATAGTCCCAAAAGCCACTCCTTTACAGGAGCCTCGTATCCAAAGTCCTGTCCATTCCTGAGCGTTGTCTTCATGTTGAAGCAGATGCATTCCAGGCATCCCCGCATGCCTCCTCACAGCGTGGAATGGGCAATGTCTCTCACTCCTCGGAACTTCACCCCCTTCAACCTCGTAACTGCATCTCGAGACCAGGAAGCTATCCCTTCCATCAAGGAGAGCCTGGCGATCTGTACACATCGTCACGTCCTGTCCTTGGTTGATACTTCTCCTTCAGGGGTATACCCCAAACTGTCTTTAAAGATAAAATAATATACAGATAATACAAACCCCTTCCCCACATAGTTCTCCCCGTTCGAGTGTTTTTACAGCTGTCGAGAGGGTACTTTTTTTCTCTTGATTATATATTTAGTTTGTTGTTTCCCTTCAAGGTCTTCGTAGATATACGGAAATATATTCCTGCGTATTGTCACAATATCTTGTTTTTCCTCATTATAAGGATAGAATTTAACCATGCTGATACATGGTATGGGTGTGAATAATCCTTGGGTAATTTGGAATGTCTGTATATACAGTCATTGTATTCTCTAAAATTTCAAATTTTTCTCTGTGATTGTCTAGGTTGATAATATTGATGCATTCATTCTTGTTCAAGACAAAGCATGGGGTGCAGAGACTACCGTATAGGCCCCTGGCCCCCCTTCTAAACCTCACGGTTTTCTCACAGTTCAGACAGGAATCTAGTGGGGGTATTTGAGGTTGCAGGTGTTAAATAACCTTTTCTTATCTCCAAAAGCAAACAAAGTATTCACTATATGATTACAATACCCTCCTAATTCTATGGGATTTCTGGGTGTATCTGTTTCATTTGCGAACCCCTCTTTTAGGGCTGTCACTGGGAATTGTGATTCACTGGCTTCCACTTGTTCTTTTTCCACAATCCATTTCCCGGTTTTATTCTGCAAGAGATCAAATACAATTTTTCTTTATTTTATATTATTTTTCCATCCTACCTCTACCAGAATATATAAGTTTTTCCATGCGCTTTTGATTATTTATATTCCCTAGGAACTTAATTCTTTTATATATTTACACTGTTTCGATTAGGCCTGGTGAACAATTTAGGGGTTTATTATTATTATTACTTTTTTCATGGATACACACTACGAGATTTCTCTTTTCCTTGTGAGAATGGTTATTTATTAACCAGCAGGATCAATCTTAAACGTCCAACGGATCAAGTTACATCTCTGTTGGATGCGTAGATTTATGTATACGGTTTGCTGGTTTGGTGAAGGAGGTCATGCAACTATTCTTACACGGGACACCTCTCTTTGGAGTTTAGTTTTGAATTTGTAACTTTAGTGTGAAGATTCCTGTGAATCCCCTTCTTTGTTTGGAGGCCCTAGGCCTCAGGTGTCAGTTTTGATTTCTAAGTACTCAAGATATATAAATCATTCTCTGGGCTCCTGCCCCTACATTTTGGATTCACAAGTATCTGCATTTCCATGGACATACAACTGAGGACTGTTATTATTTGTGACCCATCGAATACAAGCATGATCAGGTATATCATTTATATTATTTCTTAATACCTGCCTATTAAAAAAATTTGAATTTAGATATCCCATAGCCAATGCATGTTGTATTAATACTAGCCACTTAGTAAATTTGTAATTCCATATTTGTATTCATAAGGTGCCTGTTATTGACAAAAAATCAAATCTCATATTCAGCATTCAAATTACATTTGTTATCTTTGTCTGAAATCTTGTCCTGAAATCCGCATTCCAAATAAAACCATATTTTGATTTTAGAATTCAATTAATAATTTGTACTCCTAATGAGTTTAATTACTGTTACTATGTTACCAAGATTCAAATCAAGAGCTCGGAGGAGGGAACTCACCATGGATAGAGCTAACGGTATTGCTTCACCGTTATCCCGCACTCCCAGATTTCCTTCCCCTGATACATTTCCGATTAGGCTCATGGTTTCATAGGAACTGTTCCAAGTTGCCATTATTCCAATATGCTTGCCTCAGTTGTTTTTCTGCTGTGACCTGTGTCTCTGACTGTTCCAGGCTTTATACCTTATCTGTTTGTGTTTTGGGTAGCCATTTTGGTTTTTGAGGTCAGTATCCCTCACCCCTCTATCTTTTCCTTATGTCTATCTTAGGCCTCCCTTAACAGTTAGTGATTTCTTGCCTGGGTTGTCGGGTCAAGATTTCAGCAAAAGTACGCTGATGCTCATGCTCTTGTTCTTGAGACTCGAGCTTGTGATATGCATACTGTTTTCTATGACGCCTGCACCTTAAGCATACAAAAATGACATATATTATTCCTATGATTAATATTCCAACCCCTATAACCCATACCCAGGGCCCAAACAGGGATTTAATAGTGTCCCATCCCCAGGACATGATATTAGAGGTGGTTTCTTTAAACGTATTTACTCCATTATTCACTCCTTGTTTAACTCCTGTCCAG
Organism: Conger conger; assembly: GCF_963514075.1. NCBI lineage: Eukaryota > Metazoa > Chordata > Actinopteri > Anguilliformes > Congridae > Conger > Conger conger. Next base: position 60,418,117 of record NC_083766.1, read on the forward strand.
ATTGCTCTGATCACATTAGAGACCCCTCCTCTCCCTATAAAAATACGTTTACTTGTATTGCTATAAAGAGTTAAGTTTCTCATCCACTTATATCCTTCGTATACATGTCCTGCATTAATCATCTCCTTCCAAGCTTTCCATACCAGACGCAAGTCGTCTCGAAGGTCACAAGCTGGTTGTTGCCATATTAACTCTTTTCCTCTCTTACAGGTGTTATCTGGGGTTATGACCCCCATATTTTTAAGTAGGGCCCCAGAAGTCTGATTTACTATATACAACCTTTTCCCAAATTTGTCATTAAAATATATTAGTTGAGGCTTAGCTCCATGTTCTTGCTTCCCTGTGTAATTAGTTCTGAGCGGTGGCACAAAGTGGTCAGGGACATAATTTTTAAAATAGTCCTGGTTTTGTGCATTATTCCCTATATCTCCAGCATAGGCCTCCCACCAACCACTCATTAACATATAATGAATCCATTCTTCCTTGTAATCTGTTTTAGGATCTTTTCCTTTCATAACTTTGTTCCAGTACCAACTTATCCAATTCCTAAGTTGTTCTTCTACGGGCCTATATCTGAAGGTTACGTATTCATCATCTTCCCAGGTGCATGCCATTGTCATTACACCCTTTTTAACGTCGTTTTTAGAGATTGATTTTTCCCTTATATCTTTTTCGTCTTCTATATTTACTGATATTGCATACTGTCTCATTTCTTCTATCATCTCCCTTTCTTTCTGAAGTATCTTCTCTACTATTTCTCGAGAAGGTATTACTGTCTTAATCAATAACGATGACATTGCTTGGATTGTATCAGCTGCCCAAATGCCCTTTCGAAATTTACCTTGACTCCAATAGGCTAATGTACACAGTAAAGTTCTATTCTGATATACATATGTATTTGTCCACCCTAGTTCCTTTTGCATCTTTATTGATTTATCTATTTTGGGATATTGTTGCGGGTCCCCTATATATAGACTAGTGAGTAGTGGTGTTGTGGGTCCCCATATTATTCCTCGTTGTTCTAATTGTGACCATCGAAGTCCAGTGTAACTCGGTAACCCTTTCCTTATAATCAAGGGGTATCTAAGCTCACATCTCCTTGCCTTTTGAGTATTTTTTGTCGGGACCTCCCGCTTTACTTTATGCCCCAATGAGCTTGGATAATATCGAGTTTGCCTGCCTCTTGAACATTTCTGTTTCCCGTCTGTGCTGATACAGCTGACATCGCATTCTATCATACTGGATTTCCGACCTCCTCGAGTCAAATAGTGACAGCATGTTTCGTTTTTCATTTCCTGACCGCAATTTTCAGTACTATTTTCACTTCCTGGTGATGTCATGTTGTATTCACACCAGATCACATTTATTTCCTTAGTAACGCATGTGTATTGGTAAGGGACTCTATATTTCATTACATAATTTCCTAATCCTATTACTACTACAAAAAATATTAACCCTAGTATTGCTAACCCTTTCTTTTCCCGATCTTGTCCCTTCTTCAAAAACTCACTGCGCAGGATTTGTTGATTTTTCTTTTGATTTCGGATTTTCATGTACTCTGTCAGCATTTCCTGATCGGAAACACCCGCTGAAGCACGACATTCTCGGCCTCCTTGTGCGTCGTTGCTGAGAAGCATCTCTAGGTCCTCCATTGTTCGGGTTATTTCTCAGTGGTATTGTAGTAGCAAAATCGTGGACGTCCTTGTACTCTGGCTCGGGGTCTGGAACTACAGGTTCAGCTGCTTTTCCGTCAGCGTCTGTAGACAGGGGTTCCACTGAGTGCCTAGCTGAAACAGAGTATACACCTTCGCCAACCCCAACTCTGGTGGTGACTGTTATGGTTAGTGTGTAAAGAGACCCTGTGGCCTCGTCTTTATCATCAGAATGGTTGTGGCGAGGGTTTATCCGCCCTGTGGCTCCCCTCCGAGATTCCTCAACCACAATTGTTTCGCTTACTTGCCCTTTATCATCAATTATGCCTTCTGCGCACACAATTAATTGTCTTCTCACCCCTTTTAATATCCCTTCTACAGGGAAAGCATGTAACCTGAAGTATGCCACTTGCCCTACTTTTTGTGCTCTAGCTTTGAACTTTCTCATTAATAAATCTGTATCACTGCTGTACCATGCTCTGGTTTTATGATCCCCAAACTTCAGCATCTTCTGGTGGGTACAGACAATTTTTAACTTCCTCTTTATAATCTGTTAATCTCCATACTACTCTTCCTTCTCTATTTATGGCTTTTCGCCTAAACCTCATAGGTCTGGTATCTGTCTCTCCCCTTCGGTTAACCATCAGCAGCCAGGTGGGCCCATAGTTGTATGTCTGTTCAATAACATTTCTTAGTTGGTCGTCTCTTTGTCTACCCATAATGGGCTGGGCATATGTTGACTTTTCCTGACCTTTGGAGGTCTCGTTTTTATCATAGGGGATTAATGCATGAGTGAGGCCCGCTGCTACAGCTGATCCCTCGAAAGTGAGTTCCCTGCACTCATTACATGTCACAAGTTCCCCTTCTGCTGTTTCAAGGCAGCTACATTTTTTCCTAGGCTGCCCCCCCTTCTCAGGCCCCTCTATTTCTCTGGCCATGAGAAAAGTGGTATTTGTCGCAATGGAGAATGCCCTGTCTGGGTTGTCATTCCCCATAGGGCGTCCCCTGGTAACCCCTCTATTTTTGGGGGTACTCTTGCCCCACCAGGTCCCTGATATCCTGGCCTTAATTCATTACATGAACACATGATGCAACAGCCTGGTCCTTTGATTTCTTCCACCACTGGACAAGGTTTTATTAATTTCTGGCCCTCATGTTGTGCCAGGTCATGACCTTTTCTAGCTGTTAAAACTCTAAATGTTCCCTCTGTCTGTCTGACCACCTTGACCCAGACTTTAGGGAACAAGCTTTTAGGCAGTAAATATTTCTGTGATCCTATCTCCATTATATTTTCTTACACTGTGCTACTGAGGTTATTCCTCCCTTTTTCAATTCTCCCGTGTTTTTATCTAACACTTTCTCTACCCTATCTATAGGTCCAAACCTCACCTTTACAGGGACACCTGGTTGTGGGCCTTGATTTCTAGTTCTGACTTGATCTCCTACCTGTAAGGGGCACAGAGGAGCGGTATTCACTACTGGTCTCCCTGTTTCTCTGGTTTCATATTCCCTTTGGAACATTTTATAAAAGGCCGTGCCCCCCCCCGTAGTGTCATAGTCATTTATCTGCTCATGTAATTTTATGAGGTTCTGATCCCAATCCTTGCTATTACAAGTTTTAGCTATTAATCTCTTCACTGTTTGTATCTTCCTCTCTACTATCCCATTTGCTTGGGGATGATAGGGTGGGGAAAATATTCTTTCTATATTGTTTTTGATACACCATTTATTGATAAGGGTATTCTTGAAATGTGCTCCATTGTCTGATCTAATTTCTTTAGGTTTTCCTATTGCCATTACTGTGCTTTCTAGCTTGGCTAGAATCTGTCTCCCCGTACCTTGCCGCAGAGGATGGACCAGGGTGTACCCAGTGCACGAATCAACTATTATCAGCAAGTATGGGTGCCCCCCTGTGGATCGTACTACAGGACCGGCCGAATCCATGTAAATACTTCCCCAGGGTACTCCCGACCTTATAGTTAATCCAGCACTCCACAGGCCGTGTGGTGTATTAATCATCTGGCATTGTGAGCAGTTCTTAACTACTCCCTTCACTACCTCTTTCAGCTTGGGTATATGTAACCTATTCAAGTTCTTAATTACATTAAAAGAGAAATGTCCATTCTCTTTATGTATTTTCCGAACCTATGCCTCTCCCTCTGTCGGAGGCGCGACTTGTTTAGTCCCTACTATGGGCTATTCTTTATTAGGAAATATACTTCTATATGTGGGTCTGGCATATCACTGACAGCCATTTTCCCACCTATTTATAAATTGATATTTATACTATTACTTTATTAGAATTTACTGTCCTATACAGTTTTCTAATATTGTAACTTATTCTAAATTACTTCGATTCCTTTTGAGTTCAAGTATTTACGGTTTCACTACTTAGGTGCCTAGCACCTTTCTCGTCAGTGCCAGTAATCGACTCGAGACCCTCGAGTAGGAATCCACTCGGGCAGTGCCTCAATAGGCCGTGAGCAATTCTCTGCTGCTCGTGCCCCACGTTGGGCGCCAAAATTGTCGTGAGCCACGGACCCCTTGCCGAGCTCAGACCTCACGTTCCCACGAGCAGTACCTCAGAATGAGGTGTCTCGGGGACGAACTCAAGTACTCCGAACGTCCTGGAGCCCTGGTAAGTTCTACTGAACTTCCAGCCCAGTCTCGAAGTGAAGGGTGTGATGCAAATCTGGTAATCGATGTCCTGTATTCAATGTATTCCTCTAAAGAATCTTTATCACATATGATTATAGTAAGATGTACTTTATTATAATCAATCAAAAGAATAGAGTTATACAGATTACAGTGTACATATCATCTTTTGCAGTTTGCTAATCACATGCAAGTTACATATACCCCTCTTAGCTCTTTCTAAATTACCTTTCCACCACGATGTTTAAAAATCAAGGTACACCCTTCCTTTATCCATCCTCTTTGGCCTTAGCCTTATCCTATAGCTCCCCCTTCTTGACGTTTAAAAAGAAACTATTCCTATAATATTATATTTATCTAAATATGATAATTTCTCTACATTTTTCTACTTTATATAGTACCCTAATGAGAAATAAAAGATATATAAAAGTAAACTTAGAATATGTTACTTTTCCTACTTCTACAAGTAATATAGATTATAATTACCACTCCAGCTTGGTTATAATTGTTCTGCGTGGCTCTTTCTTCACCTGAGTCCGCACCGCGTACGTCACTCCTCTCTCCATATCCATATCCTGGAGTGGCGCGCAGAGGGAGCGCGCCACTCCAGCTTGACTGTCTTGCGTTGCTCTCTCTTCAACAGCTCGTAGATATCTTCTGAAGCCAAATTCTGGGATCCTGCTCTAAGGTCTAAAAACGTATCCCTTATATATCTTTTTTGCATAGAAAAGTGTACCTTTTTTGATAAGAAATGCCCCCATTATGTCAAGCGGGAAGACATTTATCTTTTATATAACCTGTTTTTTAATGATCATATTAATTATTTCTGTTTTTCCAATTGTCATTTTCTCATACCTCAAAAGAACTGTCCCCAATATTTTATGTCATGGGCCCCTCTGGTTTGGGAATTTCCACCATCTTAATATATGAGTGGAAAAACACTAGCCCTTATGTTGTTTTTAATGAACCTATTCATCACTGGTGTCTGTGTCAGTTTCATAATCTCTCCTTGACTTCCTCCAAACTGATCTCATGCAAGCCAGACGTTAAAGCCTGCCACCATCCCAACACACTCTTCAGGTGCCCCTCTCCGCGGCGCCTTAAGGGATCTACAAAGGACATCCAGCTAATAGCTGAGTGTAAATCATCCGCCATTAATCATTAATTTTCTTTCGGTATTGACATCCCTTCCGTTTTCCTTATTTTTGTTTTTCTTTAGCCAGGCATTGTGCCCCTCCCCTGTAGGGTTGGGGTATTCTCAGTCAGAACTATAACCTTGCTCCTTAAAACCCTAAATCTAAGTCCCCCGACTTCAGACTCCTCTACTGACAAGCATGGCTGCTCATTCTCTGAACCACATATTTTTCTTCTTACGGGCGTTCTTACTACCACCTCGATGGCGTGTGCGAGGGGTTAACAATGCATTCCTTTCTAACCCATCCCCCGTCAATCTCTCATCAGGGGGGCCTAGGGCCGGGTCCTCGACAGAGGGGTGACCGGGCCTTTGAGGTAGCTGGCCCCAAGTTGTGGAACAGCCTACCGCCACATATTAAATCTGCCCAAAACATAGATATTTTTAAATCCCTGTTAAAAACCCACCTTTTTAGTGAGGCCTTTATGTCAGACATAAATGGGGAATCCAGATGATGTACTTGTATTTAATTTTATTTCATTTCATTTCATTTCATTTCATTTCATTTCATTTCATTTTATTTCATTTTATTTCATTTCATTTCATTTCATTTTATTTCATTTTATTTCATTTTATTTCTTTTTATCTCATTTCATTTTATTTCATTTTATCTTTAATTTTATTGCCTGGTTTTGTTTTGTACAGCACTTTGGTCAACCATGGTTGTTTTAAATGTGCTTTATAAATAAAGTTTATTATTATTATTATAAAATAATAGCATTTAATTCAGCATTTGGCATAGTATAGAACACTTTATTGTGTGATAATATAGAAATTTTGACGGGGCCACCATTCTTGACAGCCAAGAAGTGCAAGCGGAGAATTACATTTATTTTTCTAATTTTATTGGCAGAGCTGAAATTGTATAGTTCCCTGATCAACCCTCTCCCCCTCCCTCTTTCTTACACATAGGCCCACATACATGCTTGTTTGCAAACACATACAAACATGCACAAACTACTCTTCTGCAACAATACAAATGCTGTACAAACACGCTACATACAAGACATAACATATTATAGTACATCACTATAAGAGATTTAAAAATATATGCAGTTACTTTCGTGTTTTTCGCGTATTATTTTTCTTGTTGATTTTGTATCTGTTTACATTTTGTTCACTGCCCTGTGCACTTCAAAACATTATTTTCCAAAATATGACAAAACATACTGGTCAACTGCTCAAACAACACTTACAATAATGGTTGAAAGCTGTCTTTAAAACTTCTTGTCCTGTTCAGATAAGGTGCTTTAAGTCATATTTATTGCGGTTCTCCAATGTTAACAGTCCACAGATCACAACCAGGAGTATTTGAGCTAATTTAAGTTTGAATTGAAGACTGGGATTTTCCTTGACTTTTGTTGATCATAAAATAGCAACGCTGTCTCCAATTCGCGTGTTACCATTTCTGTTATGTGTATCCTAACTGCTCAGCTGAAAGCTGTACTGGACTTCTCTGTAAAAAATCACCTATTTTCTTGACCCTTATAATTAAGTATTTGAGCAGTGGGGCATTTCTGCTCCTTTGGTTCTGTACTCCAGCATGTTCGATTTGAAATTAAATAGTTAATAAGAGGTTAAAGTGCAGACAAGCAAAATAGCATACATTTTGCAAGTGTTACTTACGGAACTCTCTGTATGAAAACAGCAAATAACCATCCAGTCAATTGTATCCTACAGTGGTGTGAAAAAGTGTTTGCCCCCTTCCTGATTTTTATTTATTTATTTATTTATTTTTTTTTTGCATGTTTGTCACTTAAATGTTTCAGATCATCAAACAAATTTAAATATTAGTCAAAGACAACACAAGTAAACACAAAATGCAGTTTTTAAATGAAGGATTTTATTATTAAAGGTCACTTTTTCACACAGGGCCATGTAGGTTTGGATTTTTTTTTCTCCCTTAATAATAAAAACCTTCATTTAAATTTTGTGTTTACTTGTGTTGTCTTTGAATAATATTTAAATTTGTTTGATGATGTGAAACATTTAAGTGTGACAAACAAATAAGAAATCAAGAAGGGGGCAAACACTTTTTCACACCACTGTATATAGCCAGTAGGCCTATACGATTCTTAAATCGTGAGCTCGCATGATTTATCAACTGCTGGGAGAAGTTTTCATTTTCAGATATCTCAGGTACTTTTTTATTTGCTCCAATATCTCTTCGGTTTTTAGAGAGTAGACAATTGGGTTTATAAGTGGAGGAATACAGGAAGCCAGGGACGTGTTAATAATTCTGGTGTCCGTATCAATGTTCACATTAATCCATGCCACGATGTAGGTAATGTAAAAAGGAACGAAAAATATAGCAACCAACATTAAATGCGAGGAACACGTTTTAAACGCTTTCCACCTCCCCTCTGACGATTTAATCTTCAAAATGGCGTTAATAATAAACATGTATGAGACAGCTATGAAGCCAGGAGGAGCAAAGTAAAAGACTACAGTGTAAGTGATGGCCATAGACCAGTTTGTAGAATAACCGCAAGCAATGTTAAAGACCGGTCCGTGATCACAGAAGAAGCTGTTGACAATAGTCGATTTACAATACTTCAGTGGGAGAATCAAGGCAGCCATCGCCACATCTATGGTGAACGGAATTGTCCATGCCACAATAATAATAAGCATCATTTTACAGTTGGTATTTAAAACGCTGCTTCGCAATGGGAAACAAATAGCGATGATCCTGTCGTAGGCTAAAACACAGAGAGAAAATGATTCCATCGATGCAAAGTAATGAACGAAGAATAGTTGTGCTATGCAAGGGTTGTAATACACAAATTTTGAATCAAAGACAAACATATAGATAGCTTGGGGAATGAGAGCGGAACTGAGACTGATGTCCACCACAGCCAGGCTGAACACGGCCATGTACTTGGGCGTGTGGAGGGTTTCTGCGAAGCATATGACTAACATCAAGATTGCATTTGACACAAGTGTCAGGACGTAAACAACAGCCAGAAATATAAAATAATATTCTCCATTTTTTAGCGCGTAGAAACCTCTGATGTAGAATCCGACCGGGCGGGTGATGTTACTCAAGTCTTGCGCCGTTGTTTCCATTGACATCCGGCTTTACTTCTGTTTTCAATCTGAACCTCAAAAATAAAACAAAAAACAGACAAACTATGTTCAAGTTTAGAGCAATTTCACATTTTCTCGGAGTGACACTTAGTGACACTAAGAATATTCTTTTATTTGCGTTCGTAAGGTCTCCATATCATATGTTTTAAGTCGCTGAAAATCATTTGACAAAATTCGTCCCAGAACGTGCTAGCAAATAGGTAACTTGGTTAAGGACATCACGGAACTTACTGCAATCTTTAAGCGTAAATGTCGAACATATTCCTTTCAAGAATACTCTATACTTACTTGTTGGAGGGGCGAAATGCAATCCCAGTACACAATGCAGTCCAAGCTGAACTCTTAAGAATGATCCGCAGTTGTCATACTTTTATAGCTAGTGCGGGACGACAGGCAGGATGATAATACAACTCTTGGGGTTCACCTAGCCTATGTGATAAACTAGTTAACTTTGTCTATTACATTAAAGCTGCAGCATAATTTGTCACATCTGCAAGCCACATCTCTTGTGGTGCAATTAATTACCCGTTACTTAATTGAGATGTGTGTGTGTGTGTGTGTGTGTGTGTGTGTGTGTTTGTGTGTGTGGTTCCCTTTTCCGCTAATGACTGCTCAGTCACTGCCCGTTTCCGCCGCAGTCTGAAGACTCATCTCTTTACACTGCATCTGTATTACTCTGCTGGAGTACCCAAATGTATTATCACTTGTATGTCACCTGTATATCATATTCCAGCCCTCTCGTTGTATCTGAATTTTAATGTAGCTCTCACATTTACCTTTTCTATTGTCAGACATGACATACTTACTGACTTGCTCTGTTCACCATATGTGCTACATTTCATGGTGTTCTGGTTACAATAAATGTAAATGCGTGCTTGCGTGCACAAATACAAATGTACACACACAAACTGCTCTCTTTCAACAATAAAAAGGCAATACATACAGCAACAAAGAAATAGATTTCTTTTTGAAACATCTTCGGATATATCATCTCAAATTTACGTCTCTCAACAACCATTACACAGGGCGGCCTGTAGCGTAGTGATATAAGGTACATGACTGGGACTTGGAAGGTCGGTGGTTCGATCCCCGGTGTCGCCGCAATATGGTCCGCACAGACGTTGGGCCCTTGAGCAAGGCCCTTAAGTTATGTTGATCTTGACTGCTGGGTCTATCAGTAGCCTAACGTGGACCGTTTATTCATATTTAAGAAGTGTCCTGGACCTATTTCCACTTCCATTATATTTGTTCTAGGATGTTCCCATAAACAGTGTAATCTAACGATAAAGCAGAATATAATCTGCCAGAACAATTATCTTAAATTCGATTTTGATTCTACGTTCTTTTTATGTCTAGCCAGAGATGAAATTGAAGCGCAGTTGACGCTTATATTTATGAGTATAAACATTAATTTAATGATGCGAGACTTGGGGAAAATTCCAACGATACATGCAACTATTGCACTCTTCCAGTGGTTCTCAATCTCGGTTCTGGGGTCCCCTATGTGTGCTGGTTTTTGTTGCAGCCAACCCCTTGCTTACGGCCCTTTTCCACTGAAAAAAAACTTTCAGGATAATACCACCTTTTGACTGATTACGCCATATATACTGTAACAAGTCCACGCCCTTGTTATGTGGGATTTCCAGTAGCGTGCTCACGTTCTTTGTCAGTTGGCAATGGCGGGCAAAGACAGGAGTCCATGGAGAGTAAAGAAGTTCCGTTTATTGTAGAATGGATTCCGCATCACTTTTCAACCGTTGTTTCGATAGAGATACTGAAGATACAACATGAAAGACAAATTGTTAATCTATGTAATAATTGTTATGCTCTCATGCAGTGGTCTAGTTTATGTTGATGACGTGACGTCAACGTTTCACGTATGTTTAATGACGTCACTGTTTTACGTGAGGTTATATATGTAAGTGCGTGAATAATAAAACCTTCTTCTTCCCGGTAAATGAGACCGACGGCGAGCGTGTGCTTTATTTCCCGTATACAACTAACTTGTAAACCGGTTATCCTGCCCTAAGATGACAACGCCAACAGGTTATGGGCCCAGGAGGGACGTTGGAAACCGATGGAGCAGGTTGTGTTTCGACGGAGATGAAAAGAATTACGAGTTATGGGAGACAAAGTTTTTGGGCCACATGCGTCTACAAGGGCTGAAGGACACCATATTGTACGAGCCTGTCCCCAGCTATGAAAGGGATGACGATAAAGAGGAAGGGGCAGACGAGGAGGACGATGCAAATAAAAATGAAGAAGCTTACGCAGAACTAATTCAATTTTTAGATGATAAAAGTCTCTCCCTGGTTATGAGAGAAGCGGCTGATAATGGTCGAAAAGCCTTGAAAATACTAAGGGACCACTACGCACGTAAAGGGAAACCACGTGTGATTAGCTTGTACACCGAGTTCACTGCAGAAAGCTGCTAACGAGAGTGTCACGGACTATATTATTCGTGCAGAGACCGCTATAACAGCACTGAGGAATGCTGAAGAGACTCGTAGTGATGGTCTTTTGATTGCAATGATTCTGAAGGGGCTGCTGGAGTCGTTTAAACCTTTTTCCATCCACATAACGCAGGGTGATGAGAAAATAACGTTTGCTGATTTCAAAACCAAACTGAGAAGTTTCGAGAGCACTGAGAAGCTAAATGCTAGCTCAAATGATGACGGCGTGATGAAAGTGACCTCGGGAGTGAGGGGAAGAGAGAACATTATTTGTTATAACTGCAACCAGAAATGGCATATAGCCAGGGCATGCCCAAACGAGCAGAAGGAGCGGCCGAAACAGTGGTGCAGCTTTTGCAAAAGTGCAACACACAAAGACGCCACGTGCAGACGGAGAAGGAGCGATGACGTGAAGCAAGCGACTGATGTCGAGGGTGAACAACATGGATATGCATTCAAGATAAGTGACAGTCGGCTCAGAGGATCGAGACCGAGAGGCCTGATGGGCAATACAGGCGCAACTTCACACATAATAACAGATATTGGAAAATTCAAGAACTTTGACGACACTTTCCAGCCAGAAAAGCACTATTTGGAATTAGCTGATGGGACAAGGACCATCGGTGTAGCGTCAAAAAGAGGTGATGCGGAGGTGTTCCTGATGAACAGTGAGGGCAAACGGGTGAAGGCGACACTGAAAAGGTCCCTGTATATCCCATCCTATCCACAGGACATTTTCTCAGTGAAAACTGCAACAGCCAATGGCGCTTCAGTAACCTTTCAACAAGGAAGTGACCAGCTCATCCACAAAGACGGGACCAGGTTTGACATCAAAGAGTATAACAGACTGTACTACCTAGACACATACAGTGATGATGGTGATGATGGTTGTCATGCATGCTATGATATCCAAACCTGGCACGAAATCCTAGGTCACTGTAACTATGATGATGTCTCTAAACTGCAAAATGTTGTAGACGGAATGAAAATCAAGGGGAAGGTTGATAGATCTAGCCTAGACTGTGAGGTCTGCACACTAGGGAAATTTGCTCAGAGTAGAAACAGAGAACCTGATGTAAGAGCAAAGGGAGCACTTGAGCTTGTGCACACTGATTTAGCTGGTCCTATTGATCCAAAAGCAAAGGATGGTTTTCGCTATGCTTTATCATTTACAGATGATTACACTAGTGTAGTATTTATGTATTTTTTGAAGGCAAAGAGTGATACTTGTCGAGGACCCGGCCCTAGGCCCTCCTGATGAGAGATTGACAGAAGATGGGTTAGGCAGGAATGCATTGTTAACCCCTCGCACACTCCAATGGGGTAGGAGTAAAAGCTCCCGTAAGAGGAGAAGTATATGGTACAAGATAAATGTACAACCGTATATGGATACTGAGGAGTCTGAAGTCAGAGGACTTAGATTCAGGGTTTTAGAGAGCAAGGCTAAAGGCCTGACTGAGGCCATGTGTAGAATGTGTTCTAGCATGACCATGGAAGATGCTGAACACGCAGAACGGAAAATTGGAGACCCAGGGAGTTTTGCACTACCAAAGCAACTGAAAAGTTCATTGCAGACACTGCCCCCTATGGGAAAATCAAGTGTATTAGGTCAGACAATGGCACAGAGTACACAGCAAAAGAGTTTCAAGAGTTGTTGACTAAGAATTATATACGACATGAGACCTCAGCTCCTTACTCGCCCCATCAAAACGGTACAGCTGAAAGAAATTGGAGAACACTATTTGAAATGGCGAGATGTATGATTATTGAGAGCAAATTGCCTAAAGAGTTGTGGACATATGCTGTGATGACTGCTGCAATAATTCGCAACAGGTGCTACAATAGTCGCATTAAGCAAACACCGTACTACATGTTAACAGGGAAAAAACCTGATCTTTCTAAAATGAGAGTGTTCGGATCGGTATGCTATGCATACAAGCAAAACAAGAAAAAGCTAGATGCCAAATGTGAGAAGGGGCGGTTTGTAGGGTTTGATAAGAACAGCCCTGCACTACTAGTCTACTACCCAGACACAGGAAAGTACTCAAGCACAGGCTTGTAAAGTTCATTACGAAGAGCGTAAGTGAACATGAAACTCAGACTGATCTAATGATGACCGATGATGTTTATGGGAAGAGATCCACATCCCCCATGCCAAAACCCCAGATCACTGATCAGACTCCAACAGTGAACCAAGAGTCTGACATGGCAAATCCAGAAATGACTCTCACACAAGAGACAGACAACAGAGATGACATACACACAAGGGATAGTCATAGTACACGTTATCCCAGAAGAGATAGGAATGCTCCAAAATACTTGAACGACTATGTGTCAGATGTTGATAGTGAGGACCAAATACTAGCCAATATTGACTACTGCTATAGGATGGTGTGTGGTGTACCACAAACTTTTGATGAAGCCATGGGCTCAACAAAATCACAGATTTGGGCCAGTGCAATGAAAGAAGAGATCAATTCTCTTAGAGAAAACAACACATACACATTGACTTACTACATATAAGGCAAGATATGTTGCAAAAGGTTACAGCCAAGTAGCTGGACTACAAGGAGACTTTCTCTCCAACTGCGAATATGACATCAATTCGCACCATGATACAGATGGCAGCTCAATATGACCTTGAACTCAGCTTATTTACATGCTCCAATTGACTGTGAAGTGTACATAGAGCAACCAGAAGGGTTTGAGGTAAAATCAGAGACAGGTGAAAAACTAGTCGGTAAACTGAACAAATTACTATATGGTCTGAAACAGTCAGGACGGAATTGGAATAGAATGTTAAACGATCACCTCAGTGAAAATGGGTTTACTCAAAATCCAGCAGACCATTGTGTATACACTAAAGGAACAGAGAGTGATAGAATAATAATAATCATTTGGGTAGATGATCTACTTATTGCAGCCAGGGACAATGAATCACTCAATAATGTGAAGAGAATGCTGACAGCAAAATTTAAAATGAAAGATCTAGGGAAACTTAAACATTTTTTAGGTATTGATTTCAAGCAGAGTGGGGGAGAAGTGAGGATGAACCAAAATAGGTACTTATCAAAAATACTGGAGAAGTTTGTCTGAGTGTAAACCAAGGTCGACTCCATGTGAACAAAAACTGGATTTTAATGGTGATGGTGAACTTATCGATCCTAAGAGATATCGGGAGGAGATAGGGAGCTTGATTTATGTAATGACATGTACAAGACCAGATCTAAGCTGGATTGTCAGTAAGCTATCACAGTACCTGTCACAGCCAAAACAACAACACATGATAGCAGCCAAACATGTGATGAGATACCTGAAAGGCACGATCGATAAGGAGTTATGCTACAAGAAAAGCAAAGAAACACTCAAACTGGTGGCATATAGTGATGCTGATTGGGCTGCAGATCTAAATGATAGACGCAGTACAACAGGGTATTGTTTAGGTCTCACTGATAGAGGTCCAGCCCACGGTTGCATTATCTACTTGTGAAGCTGAATATATGGCTTTAGGTGCAACTACACAGGAATGTCTATATCTTGTACAACTACTAAATGGTATGGATAATATGTGCAAATATGAACCAGTGAAAGTGTTTGAGGACAACCAAGGGGCAATTGCTTTGTCTAAAGATCCCGTAAGTCGCCAGAGGTGCAAACACATTGATGTCAGATTTCATTTTGTTAGATCTGCACTCAACGATGGTAAAATAAATATAGAATATTGTCCAACAGCAGACATGGTAGCTGACATCATGACTAAGCCTGCAACTAAGATAGATAAGTTTGGAGGTTTTTTGTTTGGAATGTAGGTTAAACCTAGTTGAGAAGAACTTACCCTCATGTAATGTTACAGACAAATGTGAAAATGTGTTTATTTGATTTATTCATTATGAGAGCAAGTGGGGGTGTTAATCTATGTAATAATTGTTATGCTCTCATGCAGTGGTCTAGTTTATGTTGATGACGTGACGTCAACGTTTCACGTATGTTTAATGACGTCACTGTTTTACGTGAGGTTATATATGTAAGTGCGTGAATAATAAAACCTTCTTCTTCCCGGTAAATGAGACCGACGGCGAGCGTGTGCTTTATTTCCCGTATACAACTAACTTGTAAACCGGTTATCCTGCCCTAAGATGACAACGCCAACACAAATAACCCGCGAGAGCACCTCGCTAGCTCCAATTACTAGGTGAATTACACACAGCCGCTTGCCGGGCTGATTATTACTCCTGATTTTGTGAGTCTGTCTCAGGGTTTACCCCCAAAGTTTCCCCAATGGCTCCAACATACACTTCATCAATCAAGTACACGAACAACCAACCCCTCGCTTTTCGCGCGCCAGGGTTTTATACCCAAATGTATCACTTAATGCAGTTCTCGCTTAAGTCCGCTCCGGACTGCCTAAACTGGTTGTGTTTTCTCACCCTAATTTGTACACACAAAATCAGAAACAACATTCAAGATACAATGCAGATCCATAAGCAACCTGGTTCATTATGAAGCACATGAAAACCCTTTACAGTATATGCTATACTGAACACTTAGCATAATGTTATTGAAATGTAAAACACATTTAATTCTGCAAAAATGTATATTTCCAAGGTGATGACGTTGAACTTGTGACAGCTAGCGCCCCCATGTGCATCTCGCCCTACACAACAGAATTCACTGCGAACACAAATCTGTCACAATATGTTGAAATTAGTATAATTTTTTTTCATTTCTATCTTTTGAGTCGATTTTCTAAAAACAAGACGATATTACAGGACTAATTTTCCTCAGAGTAAGCCTGAAACTGCAAATTAGGGCTTTTTGGGGGAAAAACTTACTCCTTGTGGCAAAAAGTCATTTATAAATTACAATTACTTTAAAAAAAGGTGAGAGGTTAAGTTTGAATAAAATCATAGTAGAATTTATCAAATACAATAGAATCATCATGTGTACCATAGAGGGCTAATTAAGCAAAAATCGTGTGAGGTTGTACCCCAATCTCTCCTACTATCTGTGGCTATTCCACGTACACGTCAAAGGTCAAAGGTAAGCACGTGGAAACAGTCACGCAAAGAATTACGAAAAGCTAACCATTAAAGGCATATCGTATAATTAGGGCAGCCCGTAAACACTCTCCACCAGTTCACCAGGTCAGTGGAATTCTTCTGGGACATCAATGACATCAATTAAAATCCACAATTACAATTCCCATTGGTGTGGAAATCACATTGATGCGGTTCAGAAGTAGCATACTTTTTTCAATAATACAAAGGCAATACACACAAGTAACATAGAAAGACATCCTAATTTTAAATAGCTTCAACAAGCATCGTACACCAGTTATATTACTGTTGATCAATCTTACTGTAATTGTTGTGTAATTATTCATATTTTGTTCTTTTATATTTTCACTGTCCTGTGCACTCCAATTAACCATTTTCCATAAGAACATACCGGTCAATATAGGTCATGAGACACATACAGTTGTGTTCAAGAAAATAGCAGTACAACTTCAATAACCTGATGAACCACTGTTATTAGTAGTAGTGATATTTCTGCATGGCAAATCATTTACTTGTAGATGTAGTAGTGTAATAGAAAAACAGCAGATCCAACTGTCTCATGACTCTTTCATTGAAAGGGGCGTGTTCAAAATAATAGCAGTGTGGAGTTTAATTAGAGAATTAATTAATTCTGTGAAAAAACAGGTGTCATTAATTGTCCTTTATTAAGGAGGAAGGGAAGCAAATGTTTCACACATTATAAAATATATTTCCTTCTGAATTGCAAAGTAAAAGTGCATTTTTTCCACTAGCCGTGTGTACTTGAAGAGCTCCAGGGAACTTAAGTATTGTTTCTGTTTTCTGCGTGTGAGCAGTAGCTTATAAGGAAACCTTGTTAGTCTATCAGCAGTAGTAGATTTGTTGTCAAATTACTGCGTTAGTTAGACCAGGTGTGTTGCATTTTCTGTCATTAGTTAGCAAATCTTGTGTGTTTTTCACCAGCTGCCGGCAGTTTCGCTCGGTTCTGTTATTCTGATTAGGTGATCAGAATCAGTTAGATACTTTGGACGCTGCAATTGTTAGGATAATTTTTAGATCGCTAGTTTGCATTAGTAATTAGCGAGCGATGCTAGCGTCGCTCCCTCCCATTTTGGAATGGTATGGTATGTCAGCACCCCATTACGGTCTGCTCTCTCCTTTTCAGAACGCGCTTCCAGCGACGTGGCCCTCCACGACGACGGAACCCCACCAACCTCTGCTACCCCTCATTGACCCCCTGTGACAACTTCACAGTTGCAGGGGGCTATGGAACTGCCAGCCTGCCACACGGAAGGCTGACTTCATTACTGGTTATGCCTCCCTCCTGTCCCTACAGTTCCTTGCCCTCACCGAGACCTGGATTACACCAGAGAACACTGCCACCCCTGCTGCCCTCTCATCCTCCTTCGCCTTCTCACACACCCCCCGGCCCTCTGGCCGTGGAGGTGGCACTGGCTTGCTGATCTCCCCCTCGTGGAAATTCTCTGCGTTTTCCCTCACTGACCTATCCCTATCCACATTTGAATGCCACGCTGTCTCAATTACTCACCCTGTTAAACTTAATATTGTCGTTGTTTATCGTCCTCCAGGTGCCCTGGGAAGTTTCCTTGATGAGCTTGACACTCTACTCAGCTCATTCCCTGAGGATGGCACCCCACTTATCCTCCTGGGAGATTTCAACATCCACCTGGAAGCCTCCCAGTCTGCTGCCTTCTTACCACTACTTCACTCCTTTGACCTCTCTCTGCAGCACTCTCCCCCAACTCACAAGGCTGGTACCTTCTTGACCTGATCTTTCTGAGGAACTGCTCCTCTTCTAACCCCACTGTTACCCCTTTACACAAGTCCGATCACCACTAAATTTCCTTCTCCATCCCCCTAGCTGCTCTACCTCCCTCCCCTTCTCTCACCCCCACTGTTTCTGTCCGATGTAACCTCCGCTCTCTATCACCCTCCTCCCTTGCCCCCAGAGTCACCGCTTCCCTCCCTCCTCTTGAATCCTTCTCCAAACTATCTACTGATTCCGCATCCTCCGTGCTGCATTCCTCTCTCTCCTCAGCCCTTGACTCTCTCTGTCCTCTTGTCTCCCGGCCTGCTCGATCCTCCCCTCCCAGCCCAAGGGTTTCTGACCTTCTACATTCCTCCAGGCCAAGCCTACGTGCAGCTGAAAGGAAGTGGAGGAACCTGTCTTCCTACCAGTCTCTCCTGGCGGAATTCTCCTCCGCTATCACCACTGCCAAAAGAAATTACTACCAAACAAAAATCCAGGACTCCACTTCTAACCCTCGTCAACTGTTCTCCATTTTCTCCTCTCTCCTCAGCACACCTCCCCCACCATCTCAGTCCTCGCTCACTGCTGATGACTTTGCGGTATTTTTTGACAAGAAGGTTGCAGATATCCGCAGCACCTTTGCGACGACCACCACTTCTATGCCTGCCTCCATTTCTGTGTCTGCCCCCTGTTTCTCCTCTTTCTGTCCCCTTACAGATGCTGATGTGTCTCACCTCCTGCTCTCCCACCGCCCTACTACTTGTGCCCTGGACCCCATCCTCTCAAACCTCTTTCAGGCAATCACGCCTGACATCCTCCCGTTTGTCACCTCCCTTGTTAACTCCTCTCTGTCCTCTGGCTGCTTTCCCTCATCATTCAAGAGGGCCTACATCACCCCGCTCCTAAAGAAACCTCCTCCTCCTGCATTCAAAACTACCGTCCAGTATCTCTCCTTCCTTTTCTATCCAAATCCATTGAACGAGCCGCCTCCAACCAACTCTCTTCCTTCCTCTCTCAGAATAACCTGCTGGACCCCCACCAGTCCGGCTTCAGACCTGGCCACTCGACGGAGACTGCACTCCTCTCTGTCAACGAGTCCCTTCAGGCTGCACAAGCAACCTCTCTCTCCTCTGTCCTGATCCTTCTTGACCTCTCTGCGGCGTTCGACACGGTCAACCACTCCATCCTCTTAGCCTCCCTGGCATCTACAGGGATCTGTGGCACAGCCTTAGAGTGGATCCAGTCTTATCTCTCTGGCCGGTCCTCCCAGGTGTCCTGGGCTGGAGGAGTGTCAACCCCTCGCCCCCTTGTTACAGGAGTCCCCCAGGGCTCAGTCCTTGGACCCCTCCTCTTCTCCATCTACACAAGATCCCTTGGCCCCGTTATCTCTGCTCATGGCATCTCCTATCATTGTTATGCCGATGACACCCAACTCTTTCTCTCCTTCATCAGACACACAGGTCTCTACCCGTATCTCCGCCTGCCTGAGAGACATCCAGAGCTGGATGGGCAACCACCATCTAAAGCTCAACCCAGATAAGACGGAGGTGATCTTCATCCCTGTTTTAACCGCTCCCTTCTCTGATTTCTCCATCTCACTAGGGGATACCACAGTGACCTCATCCCCTAGTGCAAGAAACCACTCCGCTCCTTGTTCAAGCAATGGTCCTGTCCCGCCTGGACTATTGCAATTCTCTGCTGGCTGGCCTTCCAGCTTCTGCCGTCAGACCCCTACAACTCATCCAGAATGCTGCAGCCCGTCTGGTATTCAGTGTTCCCAGACATTCACATGTCACCCCCCTGCTCAGCAACCTCCACTGGCTGCCTGTTATGGCTCGCATCAAATTTAAAACTTTGGTGCTCGCATACCAGGCAGTTAAAGGATCAGCCCCTGTGTATATTCAATCCCTTATCAAGACCTATACACCAACAAGACCCCTCCGTTTTGCCACTTCGTGCCGTCTGGCCCCTGCAGGTACTGTCCCCGACCTCCACGTGACACTGAAGAGGCGTGTCAGCCAAGACAGCCCAACAATGTCCAGAGCCTTCAGCATCTCAGGGCAAATCTTGTCACTGAAGAGCTTTTTGACTACCTCGGCAACTTCCGCCAGGTATATAGGTGCAGATTCCCCTTAGTCTTAGGGCTCTGCCTCTTCCACAGAGGATGTGTTGTTCAGGTTCAGAAGCTCCTCAAAGTTCTTTTTCCACTGCCCAACCGGGTCAGCAGTTCTCCTCCCCTGCTGAAAACAGCCTGAGAGAAGCCCTGCTTTCCCTTTCTGAGTCGTTGGATGGTTTTCCAGAACTTCCTCAATGCCAACCGAAAGTCTTTCTCCATAGCCTCCCCGAACTCCTCCCATACCCGGGTTTTTGCTTCAGTGACTGCCGAAGCCGCAGCCGTTCTGGCCACCCGGTACCTGTCTGCTGCTTCAGGGGACCCCTGGGCCAGCCAAGCCCGAAAGGCCTCCTTCTTCAGTTTGACGGCCTCCCTCACTTGGGGTTCTTGGGTTGCCGCCCCGACAGGCACCGATGACCTTCTGGCCACAGCTCCTGCTTGCCGCCTCTGCAGTGGCGGCTTTGAACATGGCCCACTCAGACTCCATGTCCCCAGCCTCCCCCGGGATGCATGAGAAGTTCCTCCGGAGGTGGGAGTTGAAGACCTTGTGAACAGGGGCCTCCGCCAGACGTTCCCAGTTCACCCTCACAACACGTTTGGGTTTATCGGGTCTGTCCGGCAGCCTCCCCGCCACTTGATCCAACTCACCACCAGGTGGTGATCAGTTGACAGCTCTGCTCCTCTCTTCGCCCGAGTGTCTAAGACATACGGCCTCAGGTCTGATGATACGACCACAAAGTTGATCATCGATCTTTGGCCTAAGGTGCTCTGGTACCAAGTATACTTATGAGCTACCCTATGCCCGAACATGGTGTTTGTTATCAACAATCCATGACCAGCACAGAAGTCCAATAACAAGACACCGCTCAGGTTCAGATCAGGCAGGCCATTCCTCCCAATCACCCCATTCCAGGTTTCTCCGTCATTGCCCACGTGACCGTTGAAGTCGCCCAGCAGAACTATGGTGTCTCCGGGTGGCACCCTTTCCAGGATGCCGCCTAGTGACTCCAAGAAGGCCAGATACTCTGAACTGCCGTTTGGTGCATAAGCACAAATGACAGTCAGAGCTTTTCCCCCCAGCAACACGTAGTTGCAGAGAGGCGACCCTCTCGTTCCCCGGGTGGAACTCCAACACAGTGGCACTCAGCCGGTGGCTTGTGAGTATCCCCACACCCGCCCGGCAACCCTCACCTTGAGCAACTCCAGAAAAGAACAGAGTCCAGCCGCTCTCCAGGAGTTTGGTTCCGGAACCAGTACTGTGCGTGGAGGTGAGCCCAACTATATCTCGTTGGTACCGCTCCGCCTCCCTCACTAGCTCCGGTTCCTTCCCCACCAGAGAGGTGACGTTCCACGTCCCCAGAACCAGAACCGGATGCCGACCCCTGCAGGTGGTGAGCCCACAGGGTGGCGACCCCTCGTGACCAGTTTGGGCTGTGCCCGGCCGGGCCCCATGGGATAAGGCCCGGCCACCAGACGCTCGCCGACAAGCTCCCTTCCTGGGTCTGGCTCCAGAAGGGGGCCCCGATTTCCCTTATCATGGCCGTATCATGGAGTCTTTGAAACTAGTCACTAGTTTTAGGTCATAGTAATTTAATCACATTAACTAAACAAAGTAACTCTACCTCTTTTTCGATACTTCTCTATTACTCCACCTCTCTGTTCTATCTCTAATTGCTTGCCTTGATTCAGTGAAGTGTTCGCACCTGTTCTCCCCTATCACTATGTCCCTTAATTCTGTGCAATTGTGTACTCCCTACTCCGGAGCAGTTTGTATAACATAGGTGTGTTTGTGATTCCAGTCCTCGTTTTTGGTTCCCCCTCATTATTGTATGATTACCCGTTCATGTTTCTCCCCTGATGTTTATTTGTGAGATCATCCCCACTCCCTTGCCTCGCACACATTTCTTGTAAGCCTGTTTATTTGACATTCCCGAGACACCCTTTGCTTGATTACAAGTTTGACTTATCCCTTCTGTTTTGTCTGCCTTGTTGATTTTTGGGTTTTGATCTTTGCCCTTTTGTACCTTTGCATTACTGGTCATCTGGATTTTTGACTTTGGACTGTTTATTCACTATTATTTTGCATCTTGATTTTGGCATTGTTTGTTCTCTTATTTAACTGCCTTTTGATACTGCACTGAATAAACAACGATTTCTAAATATCCCATGGTCTGCTTTTGGGTCTCTTGAACAGTACACCCAGCCCCACAGGCTGAGTGAACAGTTGCAGTCATTTGGCATCTGGCAAGAACACCCACTTCCAGCAAATGTTCAAAATGACTCATAGTGGTATTTTAAGGGGGCAGCCACATTGACTGCATATGCACAGGAACACTCAGTTTGCAAATCGCCCTCACCAAATCTCCACATTACATACCACATTGCAAACTAGCCAATCTGTAGCAAGATAGCGATTTCAACCTGAAACACAAACACAAATCACATACTCCATCAGGTGGCTAAACACTCAGCTAGCCACCTTTGCAATATCTTACATGCTATTAAAACATAGGACAGTGTGGAACATTAGGACAGCTTTGTGTGTGTGTTGGTGATTGGCTTATGATACAAACACACATGTGGAAGCATTATTTGTTCATACATTACGCTAAATTTCCATCTAAATGCTTCATGCACTTAGCTAAATATACAAAACATGTACTAACTGATTTATACATCCTGTTAAATATTTAGCTAAATGATCAATGCACTTAAATATTTCTTTAAATTTAACTTAATGCTTAAACATTTAATTAAAAGTCCAGAAGCACTAAATAATGAAACACTTTGCCTACATTAAGTTTAATATTATATTTATATTAGTTTAAATGCAAATGCAAGGAAGCTGCATTATGAACAAAATAAATCAAAATAGAAAACTAAAATAAAACATTAAAGTTATAGCATTGAATGCAGCATTTGGCATACCATAGAACACTTCATTGTGTAATAATACATAAATTGTGACAGGGCCACCATTCTAGACAGCCAAGAAGTGCAAGCGGAGAATTACATTTATTTGTCTTATTTTATTGGCAGAGCTGAAATTGTATAGTTCCCTTATCAATCCTCTCCCCCTCCCTCTTTCTTACACATAGGCCTACATACATGCTTGTTTGCAAACACATACAAACGTGTACAAACTACTCTTCTGCAACAATACAAATGCAATACAACCATGCTTCATAGCAAGACATAACTGTGATAACATGTCAACATGTCAATATGTATCTCCACAAGCATTGCACACCAATGAAATTATAGTACATCAACATTACAGAGTAAAAAATATATGTGTTGCGTATTATTTTTCTTGTTGAATTTTTATTATTTTAGATTTTGTTCATGGCCCTGGGCACTTGGTTTGGTTGAAAATCGTGGAAGCTGTCTTTAAAACTTTCTGTCCTGTTCAGATCAGGTGGTTTAAGTCATATTTATTGCGGTTCTCCAGTTTTAACAGTTCACAGATCTCAACCAGGAGTATTTCAGTTAATTTAAGTTTGAATTAAAGACTGGGACTTTCCGGGGCTTTTATCGGTCATAAAATAGCAAGGCAGTCTCCAATTCGCGTGTTTCTATTTGTGTTCTGTTGATCCCAACTGCTTAGGCGAAAGCTGTACGCTTGCAGTCTTATTTAAGAAGTCTACTGGGTTCCTTCTATGTAAAAAAAGGCTTATCGCCTATTTTCTTGACCCTTATTTGGCAGTGGGGAATTTCTGCTCCAGCATGTTCGATTTTAAATGAAACAGTTAATAAGAGTTTAATAAGTGCAGACTAGCAAAATAGCAAACATTTTGCGAGTGTTACTTACGTAACTCTCTGTATAAACAGCAAATAACCATCCAGTCAATTGTATCCTATATAGCCAGTAGGCCAAAACGATTCTTAACTCATGATCAGCTCGCATGATTTATCAACTGCTGGGAGAAGTTTTCATTTTCGGAAAACTGATTTTCAGGTACTTTTTAATTTGCTCCAATATCTCCTCGGTTTTCAGAGAGTAGATAATTGGGTTTATAAGTGGAGGAATACAGGTAGCCAAGGACGTGTTAATAATTCTGGTGTCCGTATCAATGTTCACATTAACCCATGCCACGATGTAGGTCATGTAAAAAGGAACGAAACATATAGCAACCAACATTAAGTGCGAAGAACACGTTTTAAACGCTTTCCACCTTCCCTCTGACGATTTAATCTTCAAAATGGCGTTAATAATGAACATGTATGAGGCAGCTATGAAGGCAGAAGGAGCAAAGTAAAAGACTACAATGTTACTCAAGGCCATGAACCAGTTTTTAGAATAATCACCGCAAGCAATATTAAAGACCGGTCCGTGATCACAGAAGAAGCTGTTGACAATAGTCGATTTACAATACTTCAGTGGGAGAATCAAGGCAGCCATCGTCACATACATGATGAACGGAATTGTCCATGCCACAATAATAATCAGCATCATTTTACAGTGGGTATTTATAACATTGCATCTTAATGGGAAACATATAGCGATGACCCTGTCGTAGGCTAAAACACAGAGAGAAAATGATTCCATCGCTGCAAAGTAATGAGCGAAGAATATTTGTGCTATGCAAGGGTTGTAATACACGAATTTTGAATCAAAGATAAACATATGGATAGCTTGGGGAATGAGAGCGGAGCTGAGACAAATGTCCACCACAGCCAGGCTGAACACGGCCATGTACTTGGGCGTGTGGAGGGTTTCTGTGAAGCATATGATTAACATCAAGATTGCATTTGACACAAGTGTCACGACGTAAACAACAGCCAGAAATATAAAATAATATTCTCCTTTTTTTAGCGCGTAGAAACCTCTGATGTAAAATCCGACCGGGCGGGTGAGGTTACTCAAGTCTTGCGCTGTTTCCATTGACATCCGGCGTTACTTCTATTTTCAATCTGAACTACAAAAACAAAACAAAAAACAGACGAACTACATTCAAGTTAAGAGCAATTTCACAAATCGGTAACTTGCTTAAGGTTATCACGGAACTTACTGCAATCTTTAAGCGTAAATGTCGAACAAGAATAATCTATACTTACTTGTTGGATGCACAGTCCAAGCTGAACTCTTAAGAATGATCCGCAGTTGTCATACTTTTATAGCTAGTGCGGGACGACAGGCAGGATGACAATCCAACTCTTGGGGTTCACCAACCTGTATCAACTAGTTACCTTTATCTATTACATTAAAGCTGCAGCATAATTTGTCACATCAGCAAGCAACATGTCTTGTGGTGCAATTAATTACCTGTTACTTAATTGAGATGTATGTCACTGTGTGTGTGTGTGTGTGTGTGTGTGTGTGTGTGTGTGTGTGTGTGTGTGTGTGGTTCCCCTTTCCGCGAATAATACTGCATCTGTATTACTCTGCTGGAGTACCCAAATCTATTATCACTTGTATGTCATCTGTATATCATATTCCAGCCCTCTCGTTGTATCTGAATTTTAATGTAGCTCTCACATTTACCTTTTCTATTGTTAGACATGACATACTTACTGACTTGCTCTGTTCACCATATGTGCTACATTTGATGGTGTTCTGGTTACAATAAATGCAAATGCATGCTTGCGTGCACAAATACAAATGTACACACACAAACTACTCTCTTTCAACAATAAAAAGGCAATACATACAGCAACAAAGAAATAGATTACTTTTTGAATAAAACATTTACTCTTCGGATATATCATTTCAAATTTACGTCTCTCAACAACCATTAACACAGGGCGGCCTGTAGCGTAGTGATATAAGGTACATGACTGGGACACAGTTGTGTTCAAGAAAATAGTAGTACAACTTCAGTAACCTGATGAACCACTGTTATTAGTAGTGGTGATATTTTTGCATGGCAAATCATTTACTTGTAGATGTAGTAGTGTAATAGAAAAACAACAGACCCAACTGTCTCATGACTCTTTCATTGAAAGGGGCGTGTTCAAAATAATAGCAGTGTGGAGTTTAATTAGAGAATTAATTAATTCTGTGAAAAAACAGGTGTCATTAATTGTCCTTTATTAAGGAAGAAGGGAAGCAAATGTTTCACACATTATAAAATATATTTCCTTCTGAATTGCTAAGTAAAATGGGCCATTCCAAACATTGTTCTGAGGAAATGTCATTTGAGTAAAAAGTTGATTGGAGAGGGGAAAATGTATGAAGAAGTGCAGCAAATTATTGGATGCTCAGCTAAAATGATCTCATATGCTTTAAAAGGCAACAAAAACCTGAAACAAGCGGAAGAAAACAAGCAACTACTGTTAAAACTGATCAAATAATAGTCAGAATGGCAAGGATTCAGCCATTCATCAGCTCCAGAAAGATCTGAGATGATCTACAAATACCTGTAAGTGCTGTTACAGTCAGAAGATGTTTGATCAAAGCTAAGCTATCAGCAAGAATGTCAGACAACCCCCGGGTACTGAATTCAAGTCACAGTACACTGTGAAGACAGTGAAGCATGGTTGCGCAAAAATGATGGTATGGGGATGTTTTTCATACAATGGTGTTGGGTTTTCATACAATGGATTGATTTTATGCAATGCAGATGCGCATTATATATTATTATTATTCATCAAAAACAATGGTTATGCAACTATATATTAGTTCAGTCATTTAAAGTGAAGTTAAATCTTGAAAAATGCCTTCAATTTATACAGTTTGAAGAGAAAAATATTGACACTTTGCCAATATTGCCATTTTTTAACAGATGAATATTCCTTTTCTTTGCTTCCTGTAAAAGAATAACGCAGACTTGATAAAATGTGCTAATCCTTTGATTTGGAATTTAATGAGTAATGTTTCCACTACATTTGAAATTACATTATTACATTATTGGCATTTGGCAGACGCTCTTATCCAGAGAAATATTGGCTTTGTGTGAAAGCCGGGCCGTCTCCCAGATGCCTGAGATGCATCTCTGTTCAAATAAAATACTGCATCGTCAAAACAGACACATTCTAAATGAATCTAAATAAAACTTTCCAAAAAGTAAGAATCTAGATTCCGACCTGCCCACCAGGTTAAAAATGTCAACCGGATTGCTGCTGTCAATTGAAAAAGATCTGCTTTGACGTCAATGCTCTACGTGTGGCCAGCAGTACATCCTAATTCAGTTTTTTAACCCATTGACAGCACATCTGTCTTGTGTTGACAGCTTCTTGATTAACACTGTCACCCACTGTTCCACCCCGTCTTAATACTGAGCCTTGTGTCTCCAGTGTAATGTTCCTGATTTCTGTCTGTTAGTGTAATTGTGTTATGATTGTATATTTGTATAAATTGTATATTTATTCTTTTCCAATATTCACATCTGGTCCTCTGTTTGTTCTTTCATAGTTCATTGCATTTATCTTCCCCTCTGTCGTAATGTACTCTGAGCCCGAGTCACTCCCCTGTCGGGTGGTTTTGGAATTTTCCGGTTTCCCACAATTCCTTCCAAGTCTCGTTTTTCACTTACTTCCTGCTTTTCTCCAGTTATGTGTGGCACTAATCTACTAATAACTACTAACATAGATTTTATACAGTTCTAAATAATATTAACACACTAATCGTCTGTCTAACTAACTTAATATCTGTCACTAGTTTTATCCATCCATGCATCCATCGTCACCCGCTTATCCGGAGTCGGGTCACGGTGGCAGTAGGCAAAGCCGAGTATTCCAGGCGTTCCAGGCGTCCCTCTCCTCAGCAACGCTCCTCCTGGGGGATCCTGAGGCATTCCCAGGCCAGGAGAGATATATAGTCTCTCCAGCGGGTTCTGGGTCTACCTTGGGGTCTCCTCCCAGTTGGACGAGCCCGGAAAACCTCCAAAGGGAGGCGCCTGGGAGGCATCCTGATCAGATGCCCGAACCACCTCAATTGGCTCCTTTCGATATGAAGGAGCAGCGGCTATACTCCAAGCTCCCTCCAGATGTCCGAGCTCCTCACCCTATCTCTAAGGCTGAGCCCGGCCACCCTACGGAGGAAGCTCATTTCGGCCGCTTGTATACGTGATCTCGTTCTTTCAGTCACTACCCAAAGCTTGTGACCATAGGTGAGGGTTGGGACGTAGATCGACTGATGAATCCCTCTTCACCATGACGGTCCGCATTACTGCTGACGCTGCACCAATCCGCCTGTCAATCTCACGCTCCCTTCTACCCTCACTCGTGAACAAGACCCCGAGATACTTGAACTCCTTCACTTGGGGCAAAGACTCGTTCCCAACCCGGAGGGAGCAATCCACCGTTTTCCGGCAGAGAACCATGGCCTCGGACTTGAAGGTGCTGACTCTAATCCCGGCCGCTTCACACTCGGCTGCAAACCGCTCCAATGCGTGCTGAAGGTCACGGTCCGATGAAGCCAGCAGAACCACGTCATCCGCAAAAAGCAGAGATGCCTCGTACCACAAACAGGACCGGTGACAAGGGGCAACCTTGGCGGAGTCCAACACCCACTGGAAACGTGCTTGACTTTGTGCCGAGACTGCGGACTCAGCGCTCACTTTGGTTATACAGGGACCAGATGGCTCGTAACAATGGCCCCAGTACCCCATACTCCCGCAGTACACCCCACAGGGTTCCCCGGGGGACACAGTCGAAAGCCTTCTCCAAGTCCACAAAGAACATGTGGACTGGATGGGCAAACTCCCATGACCCCGGCAGCAACTCCGCCAAGGTAAAGAGCTGGTCCACTGTTCCACGACCAGGACGGAAGCCACATTGCTCCTCCTGAATCTCAGGTTCGACCGTCGGTCGGAGCCTCCTTTCCAGCACCCTAGAGTAAGCTTTCCCAGGGAGGCTGAGGAGTGTGATCCCCCGATTATTGGAGCA